>NC_068349.1:36576191-36848691 GCF_014633365.1 Diospyros lotus | reverse complement strand
CTATATTCTTCTTGCCAAGCATATCTTTAACAAACACAAGATATAAGAAAGGCATAGAGAAAGCATGACTTGCATCTTCACAAATACAAGAAAGATGTTGAAATCCTCAAACATCAAAGTGAGAGAAATCTTTAAGGTTAAAAATCTTAGATCTTTTTTCTTTTTGCAACAAAGCTTTTTACGTCTTCAACTATAAACAGTAACAACATCAAAAAAATTCCACCCACCTATGTTACAAATTCCTAGTCATTTAAATCCCCCCCCCCCCCCAAAAAAAAAAAAAAAAAAACTGCCCGAAAAAAAACCAACAAAACCCTGTTTACTTTCTTTGCAAAACAAATGAAAATACGCAACTAGGATTACCAACATATAATGTTAAATCTTGCGTAAAATATGTTGCTTTACCTCATCCATTGCAAGCATTGAACAATCTTTCAAAACACACACCCCTTTTTTGGCAAGATCTAGTATTCTCCCAGGAGTACCAACAAGTAGATGAACTGGTTGGTACAAGCGCATTATATCATCTTTTAAGCTAGTGCCACCAGTACTAACCATGATCTGAACCTTCAAGTGCTTCCCAAGCTCCTTACAGACTTGGGAAGTCTGTAGAGCCAATTCTCTTGTTGGGACAAGTATAACCACTGCAATAAATGACAATTCAGGTAAAATTTACCATAGAGTACAAGCTAAAATTTGAACAGCATAAAGGTCAAATGTGAACATACCGTCTGATCAGCTATGATTTTACACAGGCACCAATAAACTAAATCGAGTATGAAGAGCATGAATGCATGATATGCAATCAATCAATTCCTGGCTTGAAAAAATTTGCTAGTAAAACATCATAGATAGTAAGCTAGTCCATGATAAGAATTTACAGTGCATAAACTTTAAGTATTACAAAAATGTCTTCCTGAGAACACATCATAAATTATTCTTTCATAGTCCCCAAACACATCAGGATGCAAATAAGTGATTGCACCTTTATGATCCTTAAAAGGATGATCTCAGTTAATTATTTTTCACAAATCCAATGTACCACATCCAACCTTTTTTGGGGGTTTTGGGGGGGGGGGGGGGGAGAAGTATCTAAACCCAATTTTAACTCCTGAAGATGTCACTTCTAGCATTTAATGATCAGAAGAGCACTCTCTTCCATGATTAAAGAGTAGTGGAAGATGGGACAAAACTATGCTAAAATTTTACTACAAGAAGCAGAGCATTAAGATCAAATCCATTTCACATCCATGAACACTAAAAATTGATTGTGATCAAACCTTGAATAACAGGGTTATCTTGATCAATTTTTTCCAAGGCAGGAATGCAAAAGGCAGCAGTTTTTCCAGTTCCATTTTTAGCCCTAGCAAGAATGTCGCTTCCAGTTAGAGCAATTGGAATGCTTTCCTCCTGGATAGGAGATGGCCTTTCAAAGCCTTTCTCATATATTCCCATCAGTAGCTCGCGCTTTAGAAAATAGTCTTCAAATTCATTTCCTTTAGTAGCTGTCACGTCCTGGAAGAATAATGGTGAAGTGCTAATCAGGACTGAAGTGAATTTCATAGCACATGGATACATCATCAACATGAAATAGTATCACCAACCAACCAAATTGACTGGCAAGCTATGAAATAACAGAAACAATTACAATGCCTAAGATCTGCAAACAAAGAAGTTTTTGTTAGTGGATGTGTGCGCTCTCCCCCCCCCCCCCAAAAAAAAAAAAAAAAACAGAAACAAAATAACAAAACAAAAAGGAAGACCATGGTCCCTGTACTATATGCCAATGCCCAGTTTAGTACCTATCCTTTTTCGGGGTCAATTTAGTACTTAAAGTTTTGAAATTGTCACAACTTAGTATCTGCCATCAGTCAATTCTTAGCCACCATTAACCGCTGTCAATCAAACTAACGGTCCACAAACGATGGGTATGAAATTAACCCCTTTTTCAAAAGTTCAAGTATTAAATTGACCCAGTCTTTTGCTCATACACAAATTTGGATTATCTAAAGATAAATTTTTACCTGATTATTTTAATTTGCTTCCTTTTCAAAATCAAGTAACAGGAACATGATGCGTTTAAATTATATAGGTATAAAACCAAACCTAAATCTAGGGGTATGCAATTCCAAAGGTGATTTGCCTACCGTATGCCTGTGCTGTCAATGGACCAATTGATGACCCAAATCCAATCCATTTAATCGAGTCTAGTATTAAACATGGACACGATTACTAAAACCTAAATCTAGATCCAATTATATATATCATGAACGATCTAGATATAGATAATAGATTAATTATAATATATTAAATATATTTCATATTTAAGATTTAATTAAATATATATTTAATATTTATACAATATAATATTTAAAATAACAAAAAATATTTATATTACATTAAATATAAAACATATTAAGTAATCTTTAATATTTAAATATGTTTTCTTTTCGATGGGATCTTTAATTTACTTTGGGTAACAGTATGTTACCAAAGCAACAGCCACATAAAGACAAAGATTCAGTTGCAAAGTGCAAATGAAATCTCAAACACTGTAGTATAGGCTAGCCCTTTTGACATGTTATGGGTCACTTCTATCAAGTCATCTTGTCTAGTTTAGAGCTTGTTTGGTATTGTTTTGAAATTTTTGTTGTCATGCTTTTCAAAAATAGTTTTGATTGATCTAAAAATAATTTTATTTTCTGTTTTTGCTTCTCTTCCACAGTAGAAGTTCCAAATTCCTACCTATCCTCCATGGGAAAGGAAAAAAAAGCTTTTGCGATTACACAAAGCCCTGTTTCGTTGTTTCCTATTGTCCAAACAAGACAAAAAGGTGCAGACAAACACATCTATCCACTCAAAAGTAACTTTATGCCAATCCACAAGATGGCAAACAGGACATTAGTGTAATTCCTAGAGTGATAAGGATGAGACGCAATACTAAAATGTGGAAGTGACAAACAAGTGCTTGGAAGGTGATATATATATTAAGATAAATTTTATTAAGAGCTATTTTTTTTTCACATCCTTTATTGTAAATATGGAGACATTGTGAAGATAATAGGTCATTTCTATAGGCAAGAAAGCCATAGCATCAAAAAGATTGTTGATTCATTGCAAATTCACAAAACATATATATATATATATGATCATTGTTATTCCGCTTCCCTTGAGTCTTCAAACTTCATAGAACATTTGCACACTTGTTCTTCTCCATTCTCTTGCATTTTCAATACAATGAGACAGAAGGAACACTTGCACGCTTCCCTTCGATATCCTCTTGCATTTTCAATAAAATGAGACATGAGGAATATGTCTCCAAACCAAATCTTGGTCACACTTCCCAACATACAAACATCTGAATAGAGAGGCTCAGACATACAGGCACCCAATCAAAATGACAAGCAGCAGTTCAAGTAGGTTTAAGTCAAACTCCACCACGCTAATACAGCAGGTTTAATAATGCAATGTTGAATAAGAATTTTTATTTTTAATATTATTTTTTAAATAAATTAGGAGAAAAATTAATACCATCAAAACATATGATCCTACCAATTGCCCAAAAGAAAAACATGCAAAAGCAAACTTGTGGACAAAACCAAATACAATTTAGACAACGAACCCACCTGCACCTAACAAGGGAAAGAGTACAGAAAAATACAACTTGGGAACTATTTGAGATGATTATGCCAGACCAAGAAACAACCAGAGCAGTACATGCTTTAAACATACAGAAAGATGGCAGGGGCTCTAAAGATGTTTGTCTTGATTGGACTCAAAGATCATTAACTACCTAATTAAAAAAAAAAATGACCCATGAAAGGCAACAAGCTATGAAGTGAGATTAGCTTTGACTCACCATGGTCATACACAGACATTACAACAGTGGAGTTACTCTTTAGTTTTACTATATTCAAATGAAACAAAACCAGGAGTGCAACACAATTTAATTTACTAAGCTCTGCACAAATCTGAAACACCTAACAAGTGTTGCATTAAGTCATATCCAACAAAAGATTCAATATTTATCAGCAAAGCAGAGTTAAGAAACTATAGACAAATTGATACTCCTTAGTACAACAGTACAAATACATTGCACATGTTCTTGCTTCAAGAAAATGCTAGGCAAGGATTCAAAAAAACGGCATGATGAACATCACCAATTTAAAACATGCATGCAACCATATGCACTGTGATCATACCTCAGTCCTGTACCTAGTGTCAGGCGGTGGGACCTTTAACTGCGCCTTCCAATCTTGTGAACTAAACAGGGTGAGGGGAAGAACAAGAAAGACATCAGTTGAGATCACATGTACAGTATGCAAACCCAAAAAAAAAAACTATTTTTTATGATAGCAGAAAGATGGACCTCAATAAATTATGTGACCTTTCTATCCTTTCTATCAGAGTTTGAACACTAAGTAAGACAACGCATGGAGCCAACAGCTAAACCTTCTCAAATCTTAAAAAATAAGTTATGAAAAAACAATTGTTATTATTGAACCCCCAGGACCCCAACACAACCAAGAAAGGTGAAATCTTCAAGGGAGACCAAATTACAAAGTACCAAGTGGGACATTGTCAAGGAGAATTAAAAGGAAGTAAGAAAAATATGCTCTGTTTGTATAGGATTTGCCTTTTTTGGCAGTTTCAGATGACATAGTTATATTTATTTAAAAAAATAAAGAAACCAAGCAAGTAAGAAAATATCTCCTCACTTATTTAGATCATGAGTGATATAGTGTGAGAAGAAGGAGACGGCAATAAAAGTGCAGAATTAGGGTAAAAACAATATTAGATCAAAACTGGAATGTTACTTTGAAATTTAAGATTTAAGAAAACCTCAAACATTGAATTAGAATAACAAGGCTGTCTACCAAAGAAGTCTTAAAAGACTATGTATACTGGCATTACAACAGTCATAAATCTCAACCTTTGAGTACAAAGGAAGCCTTCTAATCCCAGCCATCCATCTATGTATCACATACTTCACATTACTATTTATTAAAGCTATTAAATATAAATACTAACTATAAGCTAAACAACTATTCTAATATAAAAGGTAAATCCAAAATTTGGTGCTACCATCCGCTGAAGCTCTATCAGGATTTTTAATTCCCAAAATGCCCTTCATGTATTCTGCCTAAAAAAAAAGGACTGCTATCGCCAAATAACTTCCCACACACAAAAAACTCGCATAACCTCCCACATACATAAATAACTTCTCACTAAAACATAAATAACTTCTCACTAAAACATAAATAACTTTTCTAATATAAATAACTTCTCGCAAAAAATATATAATTAAATAACCCATTTATCAACTAGCAAGCCCATAACACGTCCCACCCTTCTAGCATAAGAAAAATAAAACATAAACCAAAGAATGCTCCTGCATCAATCTTCCCAGGTTGAAAAGAAACTCAACCCCGATGAAATACTTTTCCAATTTCAACATACATTTCCGGAACAATTATCTTCAACTCATCTTTTGCAATCCAGGTACTTTCACTAGCTGGTTACCCAGCCATTTCACTAGAAGTCTTCTATATTGATCTTCTCTCCTTCACTTCACTTCCCCAACATCCAACACATCTTCAACATGTTGCTACACCATTGTTAGGTGTTGCACACTTGCATTTGATCTTAGAATGTTGTCACTTCACCGTCAAATCCCTCAAAAACAAGCAAGTCAGAATATTAAAAGACTCAGCTGATTAGTAAATCAAATGGTAGCTCTATCAGAGCATGTATTAAAGCTGATTTTCTTCAACACCATACATAGCCCCAATTTTTTTGACTTGAATTTGTGGCAAGTACCATTAGGAAACTTTCTCACCTTAAGTGGATGAGTACGACATCTCCCTCTTCATATTCCTTAACTCAACAATGTTGATTTGTGGCCGAAGAATAAAATTTGTTGCTAGCCATTGAATTTGCTCTAACCTCTTCAAATTCCTTAACTCAACAATGTTGATTTTTGGCCGAAGAAGAAAATTTGTTGCTAGCCATTGAATTTTCTCTAACCTCTTCATGAACCCACTGAATATGTTCGACAAAATCCTCCCTGTCACTTACTTTAGTTTCCTGTGGTTAAGATGTTGAAAATTTTTCTAGTGTCTAGGAGATTGACCCATATAACAAGAAGTATAAGAAAACAAATTAAACTGGGGAGGGAATTTGGAGGCTTTTGGTTATTTGGTAGAGATGATTCGTAGAACATTTTTAAATGAATTTGTGAGAAACAAAAGACCCCTCGCTTTGAAGATGAACAAACATTAAATAGGAAGAAGTTATGAATTTGTACTAGGTACTAAACCAAATTTCAACTTTTCTTGATTCTCAAGGATTTTGTTTTTTTATATTTTATTGGATTCAAACTTTGTTTTTTATTTTTTTAATTTCAACTTTTTTTTTTTGCCGGGGGGGGGGGGGGGGGATACTTCCTTATTTACATTATGCCTTTATGTAAATGGAAAGAAATATAAATTAAAGGTCAACAAGGATATTACTCAAAATGGAAGCACAATGTTGAGCAATACCAGTGCATGGACAAACCAGTTGAAAACTTTCTAAAGCCTTCAACCGCAGAAGGCAACAATCAAGGTAAAACACTTGCTGTTTTGCACATTCTACTAGGCAAGTGGACGACCAACCTTCCAGTTTTGCATATACTCTCAGCTTCAATATATTTTTATTTGCAGTCAATCTAACAATCTACTGTCCAACTGGGCAGCCTGCATCCGACCTCAAGAGCTATTCAATCCGTCAAGAACTAATGGTTTCACTTTTTAAATTCAATAAATTTCAGTCAGTGATTTTTCCATTGGCAAGCATGGTTCAATGTTTTAAAAAGATAAGCCACCACAATTCATCAAGAACAAAGTGCTCACAACCCTACAATACGTCCAAGCATTCAAAGAGTGTGCCTATAAGTTTTTCATCTACTTGAGAGTATTTTGAGTTCCATTGTTTTAAGTTCATCAAGAGATATTTCTTTTGTACGTTTAATCTTTGGGAAAGTAGTCTTCTCTTTGTAACAGATTACTAGGTGTGAGTGAGAATTCCTAAGGGGGATTCTTGCTGGTGAGCTAGCACCAAATCTACTAGCAGGGATTTTTTTAGAATTTATGGGACAAAGCTCTTTCAGTTTTTTGTTTTTTTTTTTTTTAAGAGTTTTTGGGAACAAAAAGCTCTTGTAGGTTATCTAGCACCAGATCAACTAGTGGTTGTATCTTTTGGTTTCAAGATGGTGGATTGAAATCTCTAATTGGAGCTAGAGAAGTGGACACTGGAGTTAGGTAGAAATAAATCAAACCACAATAAATTGTTGTGTTTGCTCTCTCAATCCCTGTACTCATTTTTTTTTCTTCATTTTAATTTATATATATTTGTCAAAATCTTCATAAACCTAGTTCACCCCCCTCATGTTAAACTCCATTACTTGTGCCAACACCCTCAACACTTGCTCTTAATCACGATTAATCCCATGCCTGAATAGAGAACAATTTGTTAGGTAGATGAAAAGAACATCATCACAAGGCTTAAATCCCACAAGGTTTCAACTACATGATTTCTACTTCCTCGAACATTCGATCGAGGTAAATGACAGTCGGCATAAAACTAATCCAATCTATTAATATGAATTTTAGATATGACTGATGAGTTAGAATCCATGAAATCCACCCCACCTAGTAAAACTAAGGCTTGATGTGTTGGTGTTGGTGTTGGTGTTGACAGAATTATAAGCATCATATTGCAATTAACCATTTATTCAGGGAGCTGGCCAACCTGCTAACTAGCCCTTAAAGGAACATGTTTCACCAGAGTTCGTGAAAATATTTACCCCCAAACTAGTAGAGTATTAAGTATCTCCTGTTGCATACAACATTCAACTTGAGTGTCTAGCCAACATTACTATCTAAGACATTTTTCTACCCTTGCCAGATGTTGCTTATTTAGGTAGGTTAGCTTAAGGACATTGGGTTAAGACTACCTATAAGTGAATTTTGATCATAACAAGTACTAAGTTTCTATTATAAACAAAAAGGGTTCTTTGGCTCTAAGAGAACCAACTTTGGTTGGTCAATTAGAGCTTTATTTTAACAAGGTGAAGGTTGTACAACTTAGAAAAACAAAGCACATGTCTAAGGTTAAAGTAACAAAAGCTAGAGCAAAGCCTAGTTGGGACTTAGGCTAAAAGAATGTTGATCCCATGGTTACCTAATACGCCCCACCCCCCTAGCACCGCGTTCCAGTATGCGGCACTGGAATGCGATGCATTTGCATCTTGGAACGCTTGGGGACGCATCCCAGTTCTCCGGTAATGAAGACCCGAGTCTCTGCTGCCATCTTCTTCCTTTCTCTCTGCACCGATATTGTCTTCTTCCTTTCTCTCTGCAACAACCCTTCATTTCTCTCTACAACAGCTCATGGTTTTTGTCAAGAAGGGGAAGCAGCGACGAGGATCAAACTATATAAGTTCTGAAGAGAGGTTGCAGCAAGTTCCCCACCGTTCGAGCTTCTCATCTCCAAATAGAGGTGACTACGGAATATGGATGACGATGGACAACAAATCCTTGAAGCTTCTTCAACGATGGAGTACTTCAAGTTGCAGAAGATGAAGATGAGGTTTCCTTCTTCCACTATGAGGCTTCAAGTTGTAGTAGATGGTGGAGAGCAGCTGGTGGGTCTGCTCTACAGAGAGGCACAACCACCTCTCGTGAGTTGTGCTTCACTTTTTGACTTTTTGGCTAAAGTTTTTATTGGGACTCCACATCCCATAATTCCCATTGTACTTTCTAGAAATACACATGGGAATTGCACATTAAAATAACATTAAATATAAAGTTTATAAATTAAATAAAAAATAATAAAATTTATTCTATAAAATAATATCAAATATGAAATATTGTTTGATGTCTTCATGAGTCTTATTGATCTTGTTTGATGTTTCATTGTTTTCAATCCTAAACTCTAAGTCCTAACTTCTAATCCCAATTCCCATGTAAGTTTCATCATTTCTCTATTTTAAGAATTTTAATCATTTGTATTAGTTCCTATTTCCTAATTTATATGGTCAAAAAATCTAAAATATTTTTTAAAAAAATTATATATTCATCGGCATTCCACTTTGGCGCACCAAAGCGTACCATGACCCCAAGTGGCAAACCGATGAAACCTGCCCCCCACGTACCGCATCCTGGGAAAAGTGGCGTACCACATCCCCATACAGCATTCCACGTACCGAGCGTTCCATGAACCAGGTAACTATGGTTGATCAAAGATTATGAACAAGAACCCAAAATTAGCATGTTGTGAGAGAAGACACAATAGCATATTCTTTCACCCTTACACCATGGTAGTAGTAGGGCAATAACCTTTCAATACCATTATCAATAAATTCTTTTTTCTATCTACTGCACCTAGATAAGGGATCGATTAAGTAGTACAAGAGGAATAACTTGCAGAAGGAAAACCAAAGTTTATCAATGTTTCAAGATGGGTAGATCTTTTAAAGGATTTAATTACTCAACCATAATCCAACACTCACCTAAATTACCTTCCATTTTATAAGGTCCCTATTCTCTAATGTTTTTTACTGTTAATGCACTAGGAACCTCATTTTTGGGTAGCTTTTTCCCTTTCAGCTACTTATCAAATCCAATTCAGAAGAAGGAAATTTTAACATCTACATTTTAATTAACTCCAAATACAAGAAAAAGAGAGGGGGGGGGGGGGGGGGGAACAAAGAAACTCCCTTTAAATACTTCCCTTTTCTTTTATCAAATCCAATTTCCAAATGGATTTAGTTCCAACCGTGATATTAGAAATAACACCTTAAAGTAGTGGGCATAGTCTTATGCAGATCAACACAAGTTTAACATTGATTCTCTAAAACCCGACCTAATGTGAGACAAATATGATAAATATCCAATAAAAAATTAAATTCGTGCATAAAATTTTGTACAAGAAACCCAGACACAATGATGTCGCAGTGGTAATTTTATAATTATGAATTAGTTTGACAAATTGTTTCCTCCTAAGGCTTGCACATTAATAAGTCGTACCATTCTATATAAAAATTCTAGCCATATACCATTACCAGATACATCTAAACAAATTCCAAAAATCCATGTAGAAAGATTCCCATAACCCAAAAAATATACCTTTGCTAACATAGTTCTGACTGATACCTAAAAGTCATCCCAGCAAATTACAAGATTAACATTATAACCTTAAGTAAACCTCCTAGGTAACACTAAACCCATCCAAGAATGTTCAAACCATAAAATACATAAAATAGGATACACCAACTCATATCATACAAATATTACAAAACAAGTATTTAGCTCCCTCGATGGGCTAGGATTCATCAAAGCATTGTTAAGCTACAATAATCAACAATTCACCAACTTTGCATGCAAGTGAATGGAGAATATGCGTCTTCTTCTACTAATTTCTAATCACAGAAATAAACAAATGTGGAAAATGAAACTAGTGATTGACCTCACTTCTGCCATTCCCCTACCCCTTTCTTGCTTCTTAAAGAAAGAAGGAGAAAAAAGCTAACACAGGAAAGTACATAGGTATGGGCTATTCCTAAACCGAACATATTATGAACCCCATTCATTGCTCACTACATCTTTGGAAAGACATTATCACAAAAATGTCACAACACTTCAATGACAAAAAAAATCAAGACTTGCAACATCAGACCTTGATATGTTGCTCCACGAGAAGCATCTATATTCTCAACCTAGAAATTTATAAGCTATAAATTAAATAATTGAGCCCGCAATAGAACTGTCTATTTGTATGATGCCTAAGACAATGCAGAATAAATGGTCTATCATGGGCAGAATCCAGAACCGTCTGGACCTGTAAACTAGCCAATTTAAGTCCCCATGGTTCAACCAATCAATCAGGTCCTTTTAGACATGAAAACTCAGGACTAGCAACTATAAACTTTGCCCCATCCATTTCTGAACCTAAAATATGGTAACAGCCCATAGTTAGCTTTGTGATAATGGGTCCAATAATTTAGTAAAAGACTCACTATAACTAAAATTTCGTGCGAAGTACTGTAAAGCCTTCTAATATCAAGTGGCATTCAAATTTGACTAACCACTACTCCGGGAACCAGGTATTTCTAAACATAAAATCATGTCTTCTTTCTCCTTGGTAAAGCAAGAAGATAAGTACTTGGAAGACGTCAAAGCAACCATACCTCGAATCGACAGCTTCCGACTGTACCGTTTTCTCGACTTCATCGATGCTCGATTCAGCCCCCAACTGGTTCCTCCTCAGCCACTGCTGTTGCTGGCTCTGAAACTGTTGATGATTTTGCGCTGGATTCCTCGGCATATACTGCTGCTGGAAGTTCCTCGGTTGGAAATTATAATTTGCGTTCATACCGCCACCGCGGCCGCCTCCGCCTCCAATCCCCGGCGGATAACGTCCTCGAGTATTCATAGCAAAGATCGAACCAAAAACCCTACCAAGTCGATCAAATTCTCGAACAAAAACCCTAAAGAACAGATAACAATCACATATATAGAAACATACAACAGCGAAGATATGAATTGAATTGCACGGTGCACCTACAGCTTCTTGGCGATGACAAAGATCAAATAGCGAGCGATCAAAGGGTAACTACAGGACTGAAAAACGAGAGAATGCAGAAGCAAGGATCGAGAGTCTATTAATCACAGGGAATGGAACGATACCATTTCTGTCTTTTGATTCCCAAGGGTTGGAGCCCTGGTTTTGGAGTACTTTAATTTCTAGAAAGGTCCCTGCATTTATTGAATTTTCCATAATTACCGCATTTACTTCTCTAAATTGCTTTGGGGCCCACAAATAACTCCGAAACTACACTTAAATCCTTTTGAACCTTTTTTTAGTTTCTACATTAAAGTGGATAAATGTAAACCATCAAAAACTATATATACAGAATTTTTAGCTTAATTTTAATTTTATAAATAATATGGATTTTAAGATCGATCATCACCCGATTCATGATATAATTGCACTTCCTTCGAGTTCTTCTTGATTTTAAGATAATTCTAGTAATTCTAAGTCCAAACTTGTATGAACTAGTATTCTTGAAAAAAAAAATATAAGTTTTGGTCCCTTAATAAATAATTTAATGCTCGATTTAATTATTATACTCATAAAGGGTATAATAAATATTATATATGACACCAAGATATCGTGTCTTTATATAAGCGAGTTAAAAATACAATATTAGCTAAGATAATATTATGTGGATGATCGAATTTGATCCTCTAAATTGACTGGGCAAGCCAACTGCAAGCTTGGGTCTAAGTCATCGATGACCTCTGTTTGTATAGCTTTATACTAAGTTTTCAAATAAGCCAAATCTTTTAAGTCTCGTCTAACTTAGGTCTCAAGTTTCAAGTTAAATCTAGATTGTCATAAGTTTATGATTTTTTTTTCTAATAATCGGGGCATCCCTAGTCAATAACCATTTATTGAATTTAGCTTTTAAATGCTAACGTGGCATCAATAAATTGAAATTTAATTTTTATATATTTCATTTTTATAACAAAAATGCTATTTGAACACCTAACTCCTAGTTTTTAAGTAACATATTTAATTTTTCAGTTTATTTATAAAAATATTTTTATAATTACAAACAAACTAAAATAAATATTTCCAAAAAATACATACATTACATAAATATATATATAAATAAAAAAAATCAGTCATCGTCACCATCCAAACTCTAATATAGAATTTGAAAATCTCATTGACGAGACTTTTTCAACTTTCAACTAATCAGTGTTAAGAGAATTCTAGCCATACGGTTAACGAATCTACAGTAATATAGATTCTTATTGACGAAAATGGTTCGACGCCACTATATTTTATATTTTTAATATATTATTATATACTTATTTATTTATATAAATATATATTCATATATATATACATAAAATGGCTTCTATATTTAGAATACATGCACAAAAAAACAAACAAACTTAATTGATTCTATGCATGAATAACTGATCAGGGCAACACCAGGAATCATGGGCAAATAATTATTTTTTGTGAAAAAAAAGTATTTAATTTATACATAAAAAAATACTAGTAAAGTACAAATATTTTTTAATTTGTCTTTTAGTTTTTTGGGTTGATGATAAACAATATAATAAAGCCAACCCAATAAAGAAGATACATATAGAACAAAAGGTTAATTTTCGAAAAATAAAAGTGTTAAAACATAAGCTAAACAAAGAACACCAACACAAATCTACTCAATGTGATATGATCAGAGACAAAACACAACTAAGACCTAACACACAAATTAAAAAGGACAATGTCAAAATAATGGATACAAAAACAAATCACCACAATCCGAGAGTTAGCACGATACCAATAAGTTTTAAGAAAATGACAATATGAAGATGGAACCCCTAGTGACTCCCATTATTGAAGAGCAAGAATACGAAGGGTGTGTTTGATAGCATTTAGTTAGAAAAAAAAAATTAATTTGCATGGAAAACAAAAGTCACCTCCACTTATATGAAATTTTCTATGAAAAAAAGGCAAAAATATGTTTTAATAATTGTACTATGGAATTGAATTTCATGAAAAATGTAGATTGCGTTCTCTTTACTTTTCAATTTTTTAGTTTTAAGTTTTGAATTCATTTTCAGTTTTTTGTTTTGATAGTTTGTTTTTAAAAAATTAAAAATGTGTTCTCTTTGTCATTTTGAAAAACTATTTTTTAAAATAAAAAATTAAAAAACACGTTCTCTTTGAAATTTTAAAAATAATTTTTAATGATATTTTATTCAATAAATTTGATTATACAGTAAATTATAAATATTTAATGTTAATATATTATTAAAAAATATATACATTTTAAAATTAATGAATTTTGTAATATTTTTTCCCATTATAATAATAAAATATAAATAAATAAATATGTTTTGATTTTAAAGTTTGTTTTGGATAAAAACACTCAAAATAATTTTTTATTATTTTGAGTTTTATTTATAATTTTTTTATTTTTAAAAATATATTTTTGAAAATAGCAAAGAGAACGCGTTTTCATTATTTTATAAAATTGAAAACTAAAAATGACTTGAAAATAACAAAGAGAACGCAACTGTGGTGTATCAAACAACAAATATAAAATCTAATTCTTCGTATGAGACATTTTTCCTAAATTTTTCATGCTATCAAACGCATCCAAAAATTTGTTTAAGATTAAGAAATCAAGACTTGCAGAAGCTTCATAAGGTCCAAATTCCCATAATGCTCTTAGAAGCGTGAAAAGCCTTGAAATAGTTGAATATGAGTTAAAAATAAAATGACCATGTGAAATATGGATGTTTCATATGCATTAAAAAAAAGATAGGAAAGCCTTCGAAACCTTGGTAGAGGCCTAAATGAAAAACTTACAAGTTAACCCACCCATAAAAATAACACTAAGGGTGCATTTGATTGGAGGGTGGAAAGTGGGGTGGAATTTCAATTTATTGATTTCAAGGAAAATCTTTATTTTTTGAACTAAGATGGAATTCGAATTTTATGGAAAAAAAAAAAAATTGTTTGATAAAATTTCTTAAAATTTGGATGAAAAATTAATTTTACCCTCATTTTTCATCCCTATCAAACACACCCTTAAGAGAAATCAAATGAGAAATACGCTTAGAGAAAATGTCATTTTTCTAGGGGAATGAATGAGAGAATGAAGTGATAAAGTAATAAAACAAGGGATATGCTAATGCTAAAACATAGAAATGGAGATAGATGAATTAGTGGCCTAGGGATTGAGATGAAAGCTCGCCAAGGTGATGAAAAGGTCGCGGAGAAGAGGGAAGTCATATTTGAAATTTTTAGAAATATGTTTATAATTACAAACTATTTATACTATTCAAAATGAGTTCATCATTATATATACCTTAAATTCTAAACCATACATTTTTATTTATATGTTACTACCAAATGTGAATCATATATTAGGACAACCATAAGATAAACTCCCGGCAATTAGAATGATATGAGTTCAATTTTCAAAAATAATCTTCTCGTAAAATAATGAAAATGTTATATATAAAAAAGACATTTTATCAACCCGTTAAAATAGGAAGTTTTGTACATTAAAAATACTTATATAGATCATTACGTGCCATTGTACATGTCATAACAAGCTTTGGATGTGTGGGCTACGGCATCAATCAATCAAAACTTGCAATTACTAGTTTTTGAGTATCATATACCTGATAAATTCATCCGATACCATGATACGTATTAATCAAGCGCATAAAAATTTGAGTATTTTAACAAAGAAATAGAGAGTGTTATCAAAATCATCAAAAATAGTATTATTATACCAAACATACAACAAAAAACTTATGATATATATCAGACAAACAACAACAACCAAAGATCATCAAACAACAAAACCAACTATTGATTTTCAGTGCTAGTTTTGTGCCTGGTCTGGTTCAGCTTTGGCTTGCTCTTCTTCTCCTCCTCCTCCTTCTTTTACTTCATTAGATTCTGCTTCCAGTTCAGCATCGGTTGTGGTGGCGCCGGTTTTCTTGTTGGCAGCCTCAAGGACATGGCTGTAGGTGCCTTTCTCCATGAACAATTGGGCAAAGTGGTGCCTACAGTAGAGGACTCCATCTAGGGCAGCATAGGATGAGTGCGTGAGGGGGCAACCCCCATGAGCACACTTGAAGCATGACCTGTGGTATGATTCTCCCTCCAATGTCACCTGTTTCGTTTCCATCATTAAAACACCATTTCGTTCGTTTTCACAACTCGAACAGTAACCTTTCAATCACATATTGAGTCTCTTTGAAATGTTATATATATATATATATATATGAGCTATATAAGATAGAATTACAAACCTTCTCAAGTGGATACACAGTTTTGGTACAAGCTGCACACTTATCTTGGGTGCCACAGAACAGTGAAGAGAGTTTGCTTGGGGTTGAGGTCCTGGCCTGCAAATTAATTAAGATTATCAATTAATCTTCAAGAATACAGTCTATACACACACACACACATATATTCTCTGATATACATATGCTGAGTCATTGTAGGACATACCAGTGGTTGGTCAGGCTTCCCTGCCATTCATCAAGAAGCAAGAACAAATGGTAAGCCAGTGGATGATATATATATATATATATATAAATGGGGTAAATTAATTAAGAAGCATATATGAAGATGATGATGATGATGATTAGAGAAGAAAAGCAGTGTTACATGTGTGGAAGTTCTTGCTGAAATTGCCAGATTCCTTGAAAAGCTGCTCAAAGTGAGTCTTGCAGTAGAGGACTCCATCCATGGATGAGTAGTTGCTCATCTGTCCACACATTCATCATGATTATACATATACATATATATATATATATATATGTATATATAGGGCCAAGGCCGAGCGGGACCTGACCCATAAATTGATTCTAGAGTATCATCAAGCATTTGGTGTAAAAACTATGTTACATCATTTTTTTTTTTTTTTAATCTAGGGTCATGAATAGTGTGCGTTAGATCCTGCACCAAACGTGTATTAGGTGGTCTTAAGTTATATGAGTAGAATAGGCGACACCACCTAGTACAACTGTATTTAAGTTGAATAATATTATGAGTTAAAACTGATAACGATATGATCAGTCATGTAATACCTCCTTATTGAATGAGTCTAAGGAAACCATCTGTCATTATCTCCTCTACCTAACACCTTTTTCAATAAGAATACGATATGACTTCTAACATTACTCGGTTAAGTTGCATGGCAAATGTTTAGCCCAAAGAAATGGTATCAAAACCATTTGGAGATATATACATATAAATTTGTATCAATGAGACTTTTCACAAGAGATGGGTTATGTGCATATTAGATTTGTATTAAATGGTCTCGAGCTATATAAAGAGATAGATAACACCATCTAACAATTATTTGACAGAAACAATAAGAACCCGCCCAATTTTCCTAATTTATATATACATATATATCTATAATGTATATATTGTCATTGCAAAATGCATGGAAGATGTATAGATGATTGGTTGGAAGAGAAAAGGAAGGAAAACTAAGAACACTCACTACAAGAGTTCCCTTGCAGTGGCTGCATTTGAAGCAAGACCTGTGGTAAGTAGCCCCATCAGCAGACAACAAATCAACAAAATAAACAGTCTTATCACAAGCTTTGCATTTATCCAGCGTCCCTGTGAATGACATTTTCTTTTCCTTTGTTTTCTTTTATTTTCCTTTCCTTTCCCTCCTCCCAAACAGAAGTATGCACAGAGAAGATGAAGAGGGTTGCCCAGGATCACAAACTGTGTCTCCACCTCGGGCAATTAATTATTATTGATCTAAAGACAAAAACTGATTTATATCAGATTAACATAGAATTATGGTTTCTTCTTGCAATGGCCTAAACTTAATTGCTATTGCTGGGATGAATTTCGGACGCATGATGGTGATCCCCAACATTTTGAGGCCAAAATTCAAAGTTTTTGGAGTGAAATATGGAGATTATATCCGATTTTATTGGAATGGAAGAATGGTGATCTTTTGACTTATTCCTTTAGGGTATTTTTGGGTCAATTCCATGGTTTGGGGTTCATTTTTTATTTTTAAAGTATTGGGTCCAACCATAAAGTTTGGTTGGAAAACTTAGAATTAATGGACGAATCAGGTTGATTCGGGTTTGATATTTATTTTGATTCAAGTAAATTGAATTAAGAATCGATTCAATGAAAAAATAGAATCATACAAATTTAATCAACATAAAATAAGTTTTTGTATGTATTTAATTATCTAATAAAATACATGATTTTTTATTGACAAACCTCATATATAGTTTTTTTTTTTTATTCTTAACATTTTAACAAATGAATATAGGTCCCGATAAATAGTGATTTTTGAAGCATTTAATTTAACAGATAAAACTATAGTTTTATTGACGGTAATTTCACCCCTCATAGCGTGGTTCTCCATTGCCAAAATCAATCCCAAATTCATAATTTATTGTAAAAGTTTTCGATATAAATGATCTTTAACTAGTAGTTTTGAGTAAGGATTCGTGATGTTATAAATGCAATTAGAGTTATAAAAATTATTATCGTGTGGATGTAGACCAATAAAGTATTATGAGATTAAATTTAGATTAAACTAAGATATAAAATTTTTATTCTAGAGGTCTTGGATATTGATGTCTCATGAGTAAAGACTCATTAAAAGATTAAAAAAAACCTAAAAGTCCAAAATAATTGTTTGGATTAAAAATATGTAATTTTTCCTTAATTGGGGAAGTTCGGCCTAATATACAAACTAGATAACTTTAACATCCTAAAATCCCTCCGAGAGTTATATGAAAAAGATAAATATTTTCTATAAAGAATTCTAATTATAATAAAGGTTTAGAATATCATAATAAATGTTGTCCTTAAAAATTATAATTATTTCATTAAGTTTTAGAAAGTCAAAATATACATTATCTATAAGAATCATAATTATAGGGAATTTAAAAAAATTCTATGTTTCTCTATAAATAAATAGACATTCACTTAAAAAAATATATGTTTTTAATATTGATTTCAATACGATTATCAAGTTTTTAATGTTTTATTTAATTATTGAAGTGTTTACGTAATAATTTTATCTTAAAGACTCTGAGAGAATTGACGATGACGTTTTCTGTTAATAGATTCATTATTATGTTCGATCAATAATAAATATAAAATTTAATCCTATTAATCTTATATAAGTCATCTTCGACAATTTTTAAATCATAATTAGGATCATTTGCCTGTCCAAATATAGTGTTTGCTAATTTTTATTTTTTAAAATAAATAAAATAAACAGATAAAACTCTAGCAAAATCAAACAATTGTCCCAATTCATGAAGCTGCAATAGGGATTGATATTGTTGGCATGCAAGCAAAGTTCACAAGTATATATCTTCTGGTGTGGTATATACCTTGGCATATCTCAGGGACCGTTTGGGTATTTTCCATAAAAAACTCTCATTTATTCATAATTTTAATTTTTTCCTTTCCTTAATTAAGAGAGTATGGAAAAATGAAATGAAATACAAAATGTGAAAATGGGGGTGTTTTGGTAATAGTATTATTATTATCAACCAGTAGGTACCAAACGGCATCATTTTCATTTTTATTTTCTCGCTTCCCAAACGGGGGGAGAAAAGAAAAGAGAGGGAGAGAGAGAGAGTGAAATAGGCGTCAATCAATTGCTTCTCCTTCTCGTACTCTCTGCCTTCGGCTCCCTCTCAGACGGCACAATTTCATTTCCAATTCCGATTCCATCATTTTCTGTCTCCGGTTTTCTCGAGAAAATGCGCCCTAGCTTCACGAGCTCCGGATTCTAACTTGATTCCTGCTACTCGTGCTCGGTCAGGTCGATTCTCCCTCATTCACTTGTTACTTCATTCAGCGTATTCAGAAGCAAATAGTTCTGTGAATTCGCGCGAACCGATATATTTGTTTATATATGTATCTATTTTTCTTTGCACATCATAGCTAATTCAATTTCAATTTGTTTATTCCGATGAAGAATTAGGAGAACTGGTCTCTGTATGGTCGCACGGTTACTTAATTTGACTTGTGAATTAGGACTCAGTCGATGCAATTTCGATTCACGTAATCTGGATTTTTCTTATTCATACTTGTCTAAATTTAGGTTGTCTTAGCAGGTGTTTGACTGGCCAAGAAGAATTTTCAAAATAAGTTATAGAATGTGTCACTAGAAATTGTGCATTTTATCGCTTGGAAAATCCGAGAAATATGGAGTTCGCGTGTAGGTTTGGGCAGTCTAATGTGTTTCATGGCGGCGACGGTGGAATTTGCAGGACTTCGAATGGTGTCCATTCACTTCTGCGGTTTAGATGCGGTGGTGTTGGTTGTAATCTCCCTGGCAATCCAAGACCTATTGCAAAGACCAACCAGAAAAAAAAGTTGAAAAAAATAATTTTGTCTGGTACTAGTGGTTCAAATTCAAGTATAGTTGCTAAAGGTGAATTTAGCAGCAATTTCTTGCGTCATAGTTCATGTGGATCTTTGACTTCTGATTCTATTGATACTTTTAAGACGTTGAGGGGAGTAGTTTGGTTGCGGTGCCAGGGCAGTGATTCAGTAGCTTATATAGATGGTAATGGTAGAAATGTAGAATTTGTGGAAAGTCATAATGAAGAGAGCTCAAGAGCAGGGGGTGATGTAAGTCCAGAGTTGATTGGTTCAGGGGAAGGAGAAGACAAGGAGGTTCCCACTCTGGATGAATTAAGGGAGTTATTGCAGATGGCACGTAAGGATTTGGAGGCTGCCCGCCTTAACAGTGCCACGTTTGAGGAAAAGGCTCACAGATTTTCAGAAGCTGCAATAGCATTGAAGGATGAAGCGACAAATGCTTGGGACAATGTTAATTCTATCCTTAACAGGATTGAAGAGATTGTGAATGAAGAAGCTGTTGCTAAAGAAGCTGTTGAAAATGCGATTACTGTTCTTTCTCTCGCAGAGGAGAGACTCCGGCTGGCAGTGGATTCATCAGAAGCTGCAGAAGGAAGTAATGATTTCTTAGAGGCTTCGAGTGAGAGTGATTCAGAACATGAAAGCAGAGGGAAAGAGCCCAATTCTTTGACGAAGGAAGATGAGGCTATCTTACTTGCTCAGGATGATATTAGAGAGTGTAGGGCGACCTTGGCGATTTGTGAAGCGGAGCTAAGACTGTTGCAAAGCAGAAAAGAGGAGTTGCATAAGGAAGTGGATAGGCTAAAAGAGATTGCAGAAAAGGCACAAATTGATGCTTTGAAAGCTGAGGAGGATGTGGCCAATGTAATGCTTTTAGCAGAGCAAGCTGTTGCTTTTGAACTTGAGGCTACACAACGTGTAAATGATGCAGAGATTTCCTTACAAAGGGCAGAAAAGAATCTATCTGTTTCTCATATTGATGGCACAGAAACTACAGATCAACAAAATGGATCTTCATCTGAAGGGCAGGTGGTGAGTGAGGACGAATTGCCTGAGAAGGAAAGGGTGAATCAAGGAAGTTCAGGTGGTGATATTGTTGTTGAAGGTGAAAGAGTCATTCCAATTGAGAGTTCTTCTTTGGTTATTGAGCCTTTACCAGGTAGCCAGTTTGATGGCCCTGGTCAAAGTTTTGAAGAGCCCAGTTTACCTTATGATACTGATAAAGAAAATGGAAAACTAGGTTTAGATTTGTCCCAAGATATTAGAACAGATTCAGAAAAGTCAAAGAACGTGGCTCAAACAAAAAAGCCAGAATCTCAGAAGGATTTGATGAAGGATGGTTCAACATTTAATTCTCCAAAAGCATTACTCAAGAAATCTTCTCGTTTCTTCTCTGCATCTTTTTTCTCTTCAGATGGGACTGAGTTCACGCCCGCATCCCTGTTCCATGGTCTTATGGAGTCTGCAAAGGCACAAATGCCTAAGCTGATTTTTGGGGCGTTGCTTATTGGTGCCGGGTATGCAGCACTTTGAAAAGTCCACCTTCTTTTTTTGTACCTTTTATTGTCATATTTATAATGTGCATCCTGTCAAACATCAGTAGAACTAGTATTTAGATGGTTCTGGTCATTTATCTCTTGTAGGAGGGTGTGTTGCAGGATAGGGGATTGTTATATCTGATAGGAAGTTGCAATATTTGACATATTACAGGACTGCCTTCTATGTCAATCGAGCTGAGAAAATTAATCAGCTATTTGTACAACCGGATATCATTTCCACTAGCATTGATGAAGTCTCGTTGAATGCAAAGCCTGTAGTCCGTCAAATTCGGAAATTGCCCAAGAGATTGAAGAAATTAATGGAGATGCTTCCTCATCAAGAGGCATGTATTGAAATTCCTTTATTTTCGCTTTGACTGGTATTCTGTTCTATATAGCCATCATTTTTTTTTTTTTTCCAGTTCTCATGATTGATCATTCCAATTTTTAGGTGAATGAGGAGGAAGCTTCACTCTTTGACATGTTATGGTTGCTGCTTGCAAGTGTCATTTTTGTACCTGTTTTCCAGAAAATCCCTGGAGGTAACTGAATCCCAAGTTCTGTCATTTTTGTCATAATTTTGAATCATCAGTTTACGTTCTTCCTTTGCATAAGATGGTTGCTTCACACGGCACGCTTTCATGTATAACCGTGTTAGGTCCAGAATATTAATGATAGCAACCCTGTATTATCTGATAGATTGGAATATTAAAGCCCTATGCTAGGACAGAATGGGCTAGCAGAACTTCTTTGCCCACAGTTTTCTTTTGGAGTTTCCATGATTCATGTTCATTTTCTGTGTTAGTCAATTATATGCTTCTGCAGCCTACTTTGAGAAGAGGAATATATCTTTCTTGAGAGTATCACTTAATAATTTTGATACTTCGATGGCCACACTTATTTTATTCTTGAATATGGTCATCATCCCCTACATAGTGGGATAAAGACTTGGTATGTTGTTGGTGTTGTTGTATGGTCATCAGTATATGATGCTTCACCTATCTGTTGCAATGTTTAGGAAGTCCTGTTCTAGGATATCTAGCTGCTGGCATCTTGATTGGACCGTATGGTCTCTCCATTATTCGTCATGTACACGGGACAAAGGCAATAGCTGAATTTGGAGTTGTTTTCTTGCTATTCAATATTGGCTTGGAGGTAGAGTGCATAAAATCTTAATTTAGTTTCCATTGCACATTAATACTTGACAGTTTTTCTGCTAAATAGAAAAATGACAAAAAAACTAAGCACTTCATTATCATTTTGCAGCTTTCGGTTGAAAGACTGAGTTCTATGAAGAAATATGTGTTTGGATTGGGTACTGCTCAGGTGATTAGAGAACTTTGTTTCCTGACGTTGCCACTTCTGTTTGCCTCATTTACAGCACTTTTCATGTTCATGTTATGAATTTGTCTCATGGGTTTCCTCTTCTTAATGTGTATACAAATACAGGTCTTTGCGACAGCAGTGGTGGTTGGATTAGTTTCTCATTTTATTGCTGGGCAGGCTGGTCCTGCTGCACTTGTCATTGGAAATGGCCTTGCATTGTCTTCCACTGCTGTTGTCCTTCAGGTAAATTCAATCAACAGTTTCTGCTTTAATGATGGCTTCAAATCTATAGTTGTTCATTAATATGCCAATCTGGATAAAAAAGTAAAATATTTGGAATTTGCTGAGCTCCAAGTAACTGCCTTAAAGAGCTGATAATTTGAGATACAACAACATATCAAGACTTTATCCCACTATGTGGGGTTGGCTACATAGCTTTCCATCATTTCTGTCTATGGTCTTTTCTTTTTTAAGGCCCATATAAATTAATATTAAACCTAGGTGTCTCCCACTAAGTTTTTCCTGCCCTTCCTCTACCTCTTTTGCTAAATAAATGTTTCGTTCTATCCACTCTCCACACAAGAAGAACCTCTATTGGTCTTCTTCTCACATGATAAAGTCATCTTAATCTTGTCTCTCTCATTTTATCTTCAATAAGACCCACTCTAACCTTATAACAAATAACCTCATTTCTGATTTTATCTTTTCTTATATGACCAAACATTTGTCTTATCATTCCCTTCTCGGTTACTACCTGATGGTCTTCGCTATAAAACAAAATTGGTATGATAGCTGTCTTACAAAATTTCTCTTAACTTAATGGAATCTTACTTTCACATAAAACCTCGTATGTACTTTTTCATTTTAATCATCTTGTCTTAATCTCCCCATCTTTTTGGATGATTCATCCAAGATATTTGAAATGATCTTTTCTTGGTATGTGTTGATCTTCCAATTTTATCATTACATCTTTCACACTAACATTTTTACTAAACTAACATTCCATATATTCAGCTTTCACCTACTTAATTTAACACCTTTAGGTTCTAAATTATTCCTCCATATCTTGAACTTAGTATTCACACCTTCTTTTGTCTCATAATCCACCAACACAATATCATTTGCAAATAATATATATCACAACACCTTTGTCTGAACGTGTTTAGTGAGTTCATTCATTATTACATGCAAATGATTATGACTTCAATGTAGATCCTTGATGTAATCCTATGGCAATTAGAAAAGTTTCAGTATCTCTTCTACATGTTTTGACACGTGTTTATGCTCCATGTATATAAGCAATTTGGACTCCTTTTTTCTGGAAAACTCTTAATAAATTTCTCAAGGAACTTTATCATAAGCTTTTCCTAAATCTATTAATGGCATATGTAACTCCTTTTGTTTATCTCTATGTTTCCATTAGGTGCCTCAACAAATATATGGCTTATATTATTGATCTACCAGGCATGAAACCAAATTGGTTTTTCCGACATCTTAGTTTCTCTTCTTAATCTTTACTCAATCACTCTCTCCCAAAGTTTTGTGGTGTGGCTCATTATTTGATCCTCTATAATTTCCAGAACAGATAATTTGAGATAAGGATGGAAATTTCATTTCTGATAAGGCATTTCAGTAGATCAGTGAATCCTGGAGATAATGATCACTAGTTGTTTCTTATGTTAGTAATACTTTTATCTTTTGGTTTTCAGATCCACTTCTTGTAGTAAATCCTTTTCTTTATTACTGTTAATGATGTGGACCTATAAAAAATGTGTTAGGTTATGAGCATGATGTATTATTAGGAGTCAGCAAGTGATACATACACATTTCTTTTGATAGATAAATTGATGAAGTTTATTCAGACAACAAAAATAAATGTATAAATCAACAAAAAGATAATGTTTAGGTATTAGCACTTAAATATCAAATTATCATGAATACAAATTTACTGATTGATGCCCTTCTATTGGGCTGGTGAACTGTTCTATTTTTTGAAAATTATTTTTGGGCTATTTACTCTGCAGGTATTGCAAGAACGAGGTGAGAGTACATCACGCCATGGGCGAGCTACATTTTCTGTTTTACTTTTCCAGGTATCTCTTTGGGCTGAAGAAGTATGCTCCTCCTAGATCAATGTTATGAAGTGAATTTTGTGCTCATTACTATTGTTCTTAATTGTTGTATATAACCCAACAGTTTCTTAGATAATGACTCTCATATCCATACTTTCTGTGGACTTTTGCAATGTCTTCTGTATAACTATAGTACTATACAGTCTTCAAGGACGATATAGCAGAGTTAATCTACACCTGCATAATACAATGATATGGTAGCATCATTTCCACCTATTAGCTACATGGAAAACCCATTAAATTTTTTAAGGGCAACATTGCTCATTTCCCTCTTTTTGGGTTGAAATAGAATCCTTCTTTTTGTCATTCCTCTTTTACCTTGTCCTCTGACAATCTTATTGTTGTATATATACAACCTGTAGGTTTTTCTGGGTACTTCCTTCTACAGTACCCTTGCATACTGTTACTGAGGTGCAGCGTAAAAAACAAGGGGGTGTAGTGTACAAAAAAGAGGGAGGGGTGTATGATTTACCCTCTCATTATTTCTTTGTTAATGGTACATGTGCCTTTATTTTCATCACAAGATTTATAATCCCACTAGTGGGGTGTTAATGGTTCAACAATAATAACAACAATCACAAGACTCAATTTTTCTATGTGAGGTTAGCTACATGAATTCTAGACCTCTATTCATTTATAACTCTAGTCACGCTGATAAGATCTAACACATAGCTATTGAGTTTGTGAGTTTATCTTACCATGAATCTCATTCAGTCGGGACGTTAGGCAATAGAAGGATTATAGTACATGATAATTGTCAGTTGTAATAGACTCACTTGAAGTTAGACTTCATTACTTTCTGTATTGTCCTGGAATGATATTAGGTGTTTCTCAAGATCTTTCAGATCGTCACCGGAATATAGAGAGATTCTTGTGATGGGTTGAGGTGTTTCGGCTGGTGCCAAACGGGTTTTGATGCTATCTGTTTGCTAGAGGTCAGTGTAGCTAGAAAGTCACACATACCATATAGCATGACATCTGGTATCAGCACTGTGGACCTATTGTGTCTCTGTTATCCTTAATTGTTAATGATGGTTTTGGATGTGTTATTAAGTGTTGATGACAGCAGTTCATTAAAAGTTAATGAGCCGGAGCATTGAGAGTCGATTGTCTCAGTATAAGTAGTCGATTGGCTCGTGCATGAGAGTCGACTCCTGGTGCCACCTCATCCAATTTTAGTGTTGTACACGTGGCTTGAAATTGGAAGGGGTCGTGGGGTGGCCAGGTAGAATGAAATTGTGGCCGAGGGAGGATTTTGGTAGGCTTGGCTTCTACTTTATCTGCTTTCTGTTCTCTTATGCTTCTGCTCTTGAGATATTGACAAGGCATGAGTGTCACGCGCGGGAAATTCCGAAGAGTTCGGTGAGACGCACGGGTGTTGGTGAATCAACGTCCTCAGGCTAGCGCGGAACGATGATTGCGACGTGATATCAGGTAGCTGGCTAGGTGTGGACAGACTAGGCCCACCATACCTTGAGGTGGAATCGGTTTCAGTTTAAAAACAGTTTCTACAGACCTCAGTTCCGTAGTTCACTCGAAAGACCTTACGGTAGCAGCTATAGACGCCCAAAGACACTTCCGGAGACACCCTTTTACAGGACCCTTTTGATGACCTCTTCCGAGCAGACCTTGCTTTTCTGCCTAGCCCTGCCAACTTTCTGCTAAGCTTCCCTGAAATAAACAAATTTCAATTGTTGTATTATGACAACAACAAATTCAAATGATTTATAAAAAGTAGAGTGTCAAAATATTTTTAAAAAATTAAACACTCTTTGTACTTTTTATGAAAGGCCAAAAGTTGCTCTGAATTTCTTTGCTTATTGAAGGCTAATACTCGTGGGGACTGAATATCAATTTCATCGGGGATGAAAGCTTCAGTCCCATACACAAGGTTGAACGGAGTTTATCAGTGGACACCTGGCTGGTGGTGCGGTAGGCCCAAAGAATAGTTGGAATCTCCTCTACCTAAGCACCTTTTACCTTTTTGAGCCAGGTTTTAAGGCCATGGAGGATAATTTTGTTGGCTGCTTCAGTTTGTCCATTTGCTTGTGGGTAGGCCACTGAAGCCATGTGCAGGTGGATTCCCCATTTGCTGTAGAAGGCATGGAAGGCATTAGAATTGAACTGCGTGCCATGATCTGTGTCAAGGATCCTAAAAACTCCAAAGCGGCAGATGATATCTTTCCACACTACATTTTCTACCCTTTTTTTTGTGATAGTTTTATCCATGGGAACACAGGGGGTATTTACACGATACGGATTACACAATAAAGTATCTCCTTAGATGCATCTCGTTCTAGGTTTGACCAAGCGTCTCCCCTTGAAGTGTCTGGAGAACATAGGTGTTTGGGCCCAATATTTCCTAAATCTTGTAAGGACCTTCCCAATATGCTCGTAGCTTTCCCTTGTCACGGAGGGCACTTGTAATGATGGACTTTCTAAGCACTAAATCACCCGGTTGCAATGGCCTGTCTCAAACAAGAGCATTGTAGTAGCCGGCTATTCTCCAGTGGTAGGTTGCTAACCGAATACTAGCTTGATCCCTTAACTCGTCGATTAGATTCAGGTTGAGTGTTTCCCACTAAGTTATCTTTGGTTTTTCGTCTCCCTCTTTTGCTACAAACTTTCTCCATTTCATTCACTTGCCTGATAGGTGTTGTGTTACATGCGTAATAAAAGGAAAAAGACTCTTGAGTTACTAGAATTAAATATGATTTTGTGAAAAGTGATTGGTTCCTCATTTGCTATTTCATTATTATGAATGATTGGACTCTTTTTATTGGTCATAAAGAAATTTATCATGTCATTTATTGGATTCTTTATACCGTACTTTCTCTTAACCAGTTGTATTTGTCCCTTCCTTACTTTGTTTTACTATTCTTTTATTGGCTTCATTCAGGATTTGGCAGTTGTGGTTTTGCTGATACTCATACCTCTTATTTCTCCAAATTCATCTAAAGGCGGGGTAACAATTCTTATTAATACTCACAAGTATTTTCCTCTTTTATTTATTTATGATACCATGCTTATTAATCATAGGTACACTGCCATATTACCTCTTCTCCTATTCCTGTTGGGCAAGTATATGTGTTTCGTAACTGGGAAACTAAAGATTGCTTCACCTCTGTTTTAATCTGCTTACAGTTATTCTACCTGCTATTTGTTATGTTTGCCAATGTTGTTGCTTCTGTTGTCCCTATGGGTAACCTTTTTGTTGTTTTTAGGTTGGCTTTCAAGCGATTGCTGAAGCTCTTGGATTGGCTGCTGTTAAGGCTATTGTTGCAATTGCTGCCATAATTGCTGGAGGACGCTTGGTGGGTTATATATATGTTACTGGCCTTAAAATATGTTAAAATGATTAAACCACCTTTGGTGTCCCTGATGATGCAGTTTGTTATATAAATTCTAAACAAGCATCCTTCTTACATGACATTTTTAGAAAGTATTTTCTCATGCATGTTTTGGTATATTTTACCAATCAACTAGGTCAAATCTTTTTGGTTTTATACAGAACTATCAGACAGCTTTTAACGGTATGCATGTTAAGGGTTTCTTAACTGTCTTTGAAGTTCCTCATTGGTCATTCTTGGTAATTTTCAGCTGCTTCGGCCAATTTATAAGCAAATTGCAGAGAATCAAAATGCGGAGATATTCTCTGCAAATACACTTCTTGTGATTCTGGGGACTAGCCTGCTGACAGCTAGGGTATGCTGACACGTTTACGAGTTTTACCCTCTTATATCATTATTGTACTCTGTGAATGCATTTATTATTTTAAACAGGCTGGTCTTTCCATGGCATTGGGAGCATTTTTGGCCGGTTTGCTTCTTGCAGAAACAGAATTTTCTTTACAGGTTGAATCAGATATTGCTCCATACCGTGGCCTTCTATTGGGTCTCTTCTTCATGACGGTAGGATTCACACGTCATTATGATACTTTTATTATGTTATCTAACTCAACTTATTTTTATAGTTGTAAAAGTTCCTTGTTGATCTGGTGAGAAGAAAAATCTGTGGAGCACCCATTTTATATGTAAAGAAAAGGTTCCTCTTTTTCTATAGTTCTCTTGTTCTTTAGTAAGAAGTTTATACTACAAGGACACTGCCTTATAAGGGGTTGAATCCCATAAAACAAAAGAAAAGACTATTTCTACAGGAGTATACAGCTCATCAAGATAAAGAAAAAAAGAACATAGATAAAAGGACAAAGAGACCAAACTCTGCAAGAAAAAAGGGGGAAGTTTAGGGGCTGTTTACTTGTGGAAAACTGGAGTAGTTTTCCAGAAAATATCTCCACAAAGATAGAAAATTGGAAACTCTGTTCAAAACAATTTTTTTTCTAAAAGATGTTTTCTGTTGTTTCTTTTGTAAATTTTAACCGTGTTTTCCCACTTATTTCCAAGGGAAAACATCGTTTTCTACTAAACAGCCCCTGCTTCAAATCCTCCAAGTTGGATATCCTTTTTGTCTCATTTTCTGAAGTCTAAAACTGGTTTAATATAAAATCAACGTGTTTTTCATTTTTCTCTGATTTTCTGTAGAAATAGAAACATGGAAACAGAGATGAAAACTGGAGATGGAAAACAAAGAACATTCTCCACAAGTAAACATGCCCTTAGATCCCCTAAGACCATGAATAGAGTGTTCCACACCCTGAAAAGCTCTACTGTCGATCTTTCAACCGGTGTCATCTTTTCACTGGTCATAGTCTGATTGTACCAGGCCTCTTACTGCAGAAGCGGGGAAAATGACACTTTTCCATGTACTAGGTTTTAATTGATTTTTTTAAGTGCTCAATAAAATTTTATTAAAAAAGAAAAATGCTAGCAGGATGGAACAACAGACAGCACCATCCAACAACACAGCAAAAGAAACCAATGGACAGAACCACACAATTTGTGGAAAACTGGATACACAATGCTGATAGGGACTAAGATTCCTTTAGAGGATAAATCATTCTCAGTTTCTCCACCTCAACAAGTCTACTCCAATGATTATGTATTACTCGTAAATCAAACATGACCAGTGTTATTAAAGGCTCAAGGTGCACTAAGGCGCAAAAGGGTGTTGGACCCTGAGGCGCAAGGCGAGGTGTGTGCCTGATAGGACAGCTATAAGACCAAATCATACAAAGAAAAGACCATTTTCGATATTTAGGATCAGTGATTCAAAAAGATGTAGAAATTCATGAGGATGTCACGCATAGAATTAAGGCAAGTTGGCTAAAATGGAGAAATGTATCGGGGGTATTATGTGATGGTAAAATCTCATTAAAATTGAAAGAAAAATTCTATAGGATAGCTATAAGACCAGTTTTGTTGTATGGCTCAAAATGTTGGGTAGTCAAATACCAGTATGAGCAAAAAACGAGCGTAGTGGAGATGAGAATGCTAAGATGGATGTGCGGCCATACAAGAAAAGATAAAATTAGAAATGAAGTTATTCGTAATAAGGTAGGAGTAGTGCCAATCAAGGAGAAGATGAGAGAGACTAGACTAAGATGGTTTGATCATGTGAGAAGAAGACCAAGAGACACTCCTGTGAGGAGAGTTGATGAAATGGAACAATTAGTCAAAAAAAGAGATAAGGGGTAGACCCAAGAAGACTTTGGGAGAGACATTAAAGTTTAATATGAAGTGTATGGGTCTAAATGAAGATATGACAAAAGACAGAAATACATGGAAGTTTAGAATTCATGTAGCCGACCTCACATAGTGGGATAAAGGCTGGATATGTTGTATATATCCTATTTGAAAAATAAGGTATAAAATAAGTCCTAACTCCTAATGACATATTTACAAGTATGTTATCAAGGAAATTAAAAAATTCAACATATACTAATGAAAAGAACAATAAAAAATGCCAAAAGATGTAATCTAAAAGTCTTTAAGTCAACTTAAATTAAATCTTAAAAAAATTTATAGGTCTTAAATCTTAATCAAGATTAACTAATTATGCATTTTAAATAATTTAAAAATCATCCTCATCATCAAGATCAAACATTTCTATATTTTCATCATTAGAAATATCATCTCTAATATCTTTTTCCACATCATCTACTCCTTTTGTTGGATGATTTCTATGGTTTAGAAGTGTGATGATAGTTTCATATATTTTTTTGGTAGGTAATATACTAGAGTTGAATTTGCATCTTTCTTTGTATAATGAAAACTTAGCCTTTGTGGTGTCTATAAATATTGATCACGCCAATAGAATGTTGATAATTGGATATTGAGTGTAGTTTGACTTTTTATTACTGGAATAATATAAGCTTAAGAAAATCGAGATTTGAACAGTTTTAACAAAACATTGTTGAAGTAAATGAAACACAATCAAGGAAGACGGGAAAGGAAAAGCCACTATTTAACTTGGGCCTATGAAAATATAATTTTCTTTTTCCCTTTTCGTCCACTTCTTGCATCTAGAGATCATAGGTGATACATAGAAGCCTAAGAAAGATGGTTGCAAGTATGGGGGTGCTGTTTTGGTGACTTAATGTTGCATTTTGTTATTGCATGCCTTGAATTTGTTCAATTCTCCCTGTCCATCTTCATTTAGTTCAAATTCAATTGGAGCATTTGAAGTAGTAGCCTTTTCACTTATTGTCAAATTTATAGCTGAAGCAATAAATTTAAACTCTAAACAGTAAAAAATAAAATAAAATAATAAATAGTGAAATAAAAACTTTGAAAAAGAGCTAAAAAGCCCAATGCGCCTTGGGTTAAGGCACGCCTTTTGGTCTGCGCCTGCCTGGAATGCTTTCAGGCGCCTAAGGTGCGCCTTTAATAACACTGAACATGACTGAAGAATTATTTCTTGCAATTCCTTTAAGAAGCTTTTGTGAAGTTGCAAATCTCTGATTTTTCATAGAATTAAACTGCCATCTCCTGTGGTCATCTTCTTTGCAGCAAATTCTTACTGGTTATTCTTTTTTACTATATTTTTGTGAACTTTCTAATTGTCCCCTTCTTGTTCAGAGCTTTTTTGAATGCGACATGGTAACTCCCCTTCTTCCAGTATTCCTACAAAGTTTGTTTTTCCTGCGTTGGCAGCCACTTTATTAGCTGCTCATTTTGCTGATCTTGCAACAAAACTCAAATACCATTTTCCCCCTCCCATTTAACATCCGATCAATGTACATCATAGGAGTCTTTATTGATCCATGCAGATCTGTGTGGATACTTTTTGAGCCTCTAATCAGAGCCTGATGTCGTGAATCAAGGCTGTAATTATGTGTGTGATTGGTCAATATTCTGTAGATTTAAAAGCTGTAATTAGGATTGTCACAACCCTAGGGTTTAGCTAGGGTCTAGGAAGGAAACTGGAAGAATTCAAGGGAGAAATAGAGAAGAATTGGAGGGAGAGACAGAGTCGAAATCAAGAGAAAAGAGGGAAAACAAGAGAGAACGAGAGAGAGAAAGTAAGGAGGGAAATATGAATTTACTATATCATTCCAACATACATTTCTCTACATACTAGGGCCTATTTACAGGCTGTTCAACTGAAAGTATAGTCTAGGAACAACACCCATGTGCACTACAACAGAACTAATAGCATTTCCTAACCAACAATGGTAACTAATTACAGTTTTGCTCCTATAATACTCTAAGGGTTGTGACAAGGATGTGATTATATCTATGTTATTGCAAATAGGAGATTACCTAAATATGAGATTTGTGTCCATAGTTAGGTAGGCATCCTATGCGTATATGTATCTACTAGTTAAATGAGAATTATAGCCATATTTTTCCACATGGTATCAGACCCTAAAAAACCCTAGGACACTCTTTTTCGAGCCTTCATCATCGACTGCCCTTCTGCTGCTACCAGCAGCCTACCACCAGCAACCTTTATTGTTGCCCAGCCTAACTTGCTACTACAACCATCACTAGCAGCCTTCATTGCTGCGATAGTACCTTATTTATCATTCTTTTCTTAGCCCTTCCCATTAACTAGAGATGTCGGCCACCACTGATGATGTTAGTTCCCTTGACACAAGAGAAATGCTAGCACTCTTGTTGCTTCAGCCGTTGGGAGAACTGCATCAAATCATTGCTGCCTATCGGTTGAATGGGAAAAATTATCTTAAATGGTCCCAGTTGATTCGAATCATTTTGAAAGGGAAAGGGAAGATTAGTCATATTATAGGGATCAGACCAAGGAAGGAAGATCTAGCCTATGCAACATGGGATGAAGAAGATTCCATGATCATTGGATGGTTGTGGAGTTTGATGGCACCTAAAATTAGTGACACTTGTATGTTCTTATCAACAACAAAGGAGGTTTGGGAGTCTATCCAACAAACCTACTCAAAGGTTAAAAATGTAGCCCAGATCTACGAATCGAAGACCAAAATAGCTGCAGCGAAGCAAGGAAACAAAATTGTCATCGAGTATGCCAATTTCCTAAAGGGACTTTGGCAAGAGATGGATCATTACAAGGTAATTGAGATAAAGAACACTGATGATGTAGCCACCTTGAAAGCTTTCATAGACAAAGATCGCACCTACGATTTTCTTACAGGCCTCAACGTGTTGTAGGCCTGTATGATTAGGTGAGGGTTCAAATTCTAGGCAAAGATGACTTACCTTCATTTAATGAAGTGATTTCAATCATTCTAGTCGAGGAAAGCAAGCGGGGTGTCATGTTGGACCCAAAACCAGTCGAGGCCTCCGCAATGGTGGCAAATGGAGGAAGTTGTGGGTTTAAGAAGGACCAATTGATTGGAGAGAATGAAAAAACATGCCTCAAATCCACAGTTAGTGATGGCAACCGTGAGAATATGTGGTGTACCTTCTATAAGAAACCAAGACATACTAGGGAGATGTGTTGGAAGCTGCATGGGAAGCCACTGAGCAAAGAATGGGGAAATAAGGTTGGACAACAACAACATTGGAGCCAAGGGCAAGTTAATATGACAACCCCACAAGAAGAAGAACAAAGCCACGAACCAAAGGAATTCAACAAGGATGAGATTTAAAGGCTACGGTACTTCCTAAGTACTCTTTACAAACCCTCCTCTTCAGGTACTTGCTCATTGCTACATTCAGGTAAACCCTCAATTTCTCATGCTTTGAATGCCTCGGATACATCCTTTAAAGACCTGTGGATTACTAACTCTGGAACTACTGACCATATGACCCTTTCCTCCCGATTTTTTCACTCATACTCACCTTGTCCAGTAATTGAAAAATTGCTACGGCTAATGATTCTTTGATCACAGTAGCTGGAATAGGAAAGATTAAAATCAGTCCTACCTTTACACTAAAAAATGTCCTTCATGTGCCTAAATTGTCCACCAACCTACTCTCTATATCTAAACTATCCTATGATGTCAATTGCAAAGTGATTTTTCTCCCTTCTTGTTGTTTGTTTTAGGACTAGAATTCGGGATTGATGATTGGACGTGCTAAGGAATAGGGTGGCTTGTACTATTTTGAGAAATCTGAAAAATTACCAGTTAATAGGTGGAACCAACCCTTAACATGCCTTTCAGATCCACGTATAACCTCCAAGGACACCATTTGGCTGCATCATTACAGACTGGGACATCTTGCTTTTTCCACTCTTAAAATTCTATTTCCTTTTTTGTTTAAAGACTTTGATATTAGACAATTTCATTGTGATATCTATGAATTTGCCAAACACAGATGTGTTGTTTTTCCTACTACTAATAACAGATGTCATCTTCCTTTTAAATTAATTCATAGTGATATCTAGCGTCCATCAACCATTCCAAATGTTTCTGGGGCATGTTGGTTTGTTTCATTCATTGATGATTACACAAGGGTTACCTGAGTCTTTCTTCTTAAATCTAAATCTGATGTGATTGACATTCTCCTCAATTTCTTTTCTATGATTCAAACTCAATTTGGGGCACAAATCAAACAGTTTAGGTCAAACAATGCAAGGGATTATTTCAATCAAACCCTTTCCACCTATTTCCTTCAAAGCAGAGTTATCCATGAGTCCTCATGTGTTTCCACCCCTCAATAAAATGGGATTGCAAAACGAAAGAACAACCATCTTCTGGATACTACTAGAGCATTGTTGTTTCACAAAAATGTACCTAAACAATTTTGGGGGAAGCAGTTATCATAGCTACTCATGTCATCAACCGGTTACCCTCTAGAGTGTTACAATTTCAGACTCCCATGGTAGTTTTATCTCGGTTCTATCTTGATTTGCCTACCACAAATCATCTTAGCCCTAAGGTATTCGGGTGTGTTTCATTTATTCATGTTCATAGCCCTAATCAGGGAAAATTGGATTCTAGAGCTCTTAAGTGTGTCTTTGTGGGTTATTCTTCTACATAAAAAGGGTACGAATGTTATCATCCTCCGACTGAAAAATTTTTAGTCTTTACTAATGTTACCTTTGTTGAGGTTGAACCTTATTTTACTCACCCTTACCTTCAGAGGGAGACCTCAAGTATAGAAGATAAGGATGAATTGGTATTTCCTAACTTACCATCAACTGCTAACCCTTCGCTCACACCTGCATCTGAACCTACCAAACTTGCATTTCAATCTACTTTTGACCCATTGCCTGAACTTGCACTTGAATCTACTCCACAAACCCATGAATCTAAATCATCTCTACAATCGAATGTCCAAACTGAAGGGGGAAAGGCCACTACTAACAAACGGTTTTCCTAGATTTACTCAAGAAGGACTAATCCAGAACCTGAACCAAGGATGCACCTATCATCAAATCCAACTTCTGGAACTGAGGTAATATCTCTTGGCTCACCTACTAATGATGATTCCATGACTGATATTGACCTGCCTATAGCACTAAGGAAAGGAATTAGAGAGTGCATGAAATATCCCTTATATCCACTCTCTCAGTTTGTATCCTTTAAAAGATGTTCTCCATCTCATAGAAGCTTCCTTACCAACATACATACAACATCCATTCCTACCACATTATTAGAGGCGTTAAATTGTGAAAATTGGAGGAATGTTATGAATGTTGAAATACGAGCCATGGAGAAGAATAATACATGGGAGATTGTGGATTTACCAAAAGGGAAGAAACTTGTCGGGTGCAAATGGGTTTTCACAATCAAGTATAAAGCAGATGGGAGACTTGAACGATACAAAGCTAGGTTGGTAGGTAAAGGTTACATCCAAACATATGGAATAGACTACCAAGAAACCTTTGCCTTGGTAGCCAAGATGAACACGGTGATAATTCTCTTATCCCTAGCAACAACTTTGACTGGCAGTTTGATGTGAAGAATGCTTTCTTGCATAGAGACTTTGCGGAGGAAATTTACATGGATATACCTCTTGGGTTCAACAGAAACAAACCTGGGACTAAGGTTTGTAAACTCAAGAAGGCATTATATGGGTTAAAACAGTCACTTAGAGCTTGGTTCGGGAGATTTTCCAAGGTACTGCAGGCCATGGGTTACAAATTGAGCCAAGGGGATCACACTTTATTCATAAAACACTTAGTTCAAGTTCAATCACAACTCTTGTTGTTTATGTTGATGACATTATAGTAACAGAAAATGATGAAAATGAGAGGCAGAACTTGGGCAGATGTTTGGCTAAGGAGTTTGAAATCAAGGAATTAGAGAATTTGAAGTATTTCTTAGGTATTGAAGTGGCACGGTTCAGATAGAGAATATTTATATCACAACACAAGTATGTGCTTGATTTTTGCGAGACATAGGGAAAATGGCTTGCAAACCATCCAACATTCCAATTGACCCTAATCACTAACTTGGTGAAGCTAAGGGAGATAAAGACACAGACAAAGAGGCATGTCAGAGGTTGGTTGGCAGGCTAATTTACCTGTCTCACACACAGTTGGATATAGCCTATGCCGTTAGTATAGTGAGTCAATTCATGTACGAACCCAAGGAACTTCACCTACAAGTAGTCTACAGAATCTTGCATTACCTCAAGAGTACTCTAGGAAAGAGAATTTTATTCAAAAAATGGGGCAAACTCACCCTAGAGGCCTACACTAATGCAGATTATGCAAGCTCAGTGGTTGATAGAAGGTTTACCACGGGATATTATACTTTCTTGGGGTGGAAACTTGGTTACTTGGAGGAGCAAGAAGCAAGTGCAGAATCAGAATTTCGGGCAATGGCACAGGGGATATGTGAACTGTTATGGTTAAAGATTATTTTGGAAGATCTAAGACTCAAGTGGGATGGCCCTATGAAGCTCTATTGTGACAATAAGTCGGCTATCAGCATTGCACACAATCTTGTGTAGCATGACTAGACAAAACACATTGAGGTGGATCGACATTTTATTAAAGAGAAATTGGATAGTGGTCTTATCTGCACACTATATATACCAAGTGAATCATAGTTAGCTGATATTCTAACCAAGGGACTAAATAGTCAGGTCTTTCACAAGTTTACAGCCAAATTAGGAATGGACAATATCTATTCACCAGCTTGAGAGGGAGTGTCGTGAATCAAGGCTGTAATTATGTGTGTGATTGGTCAATATTTTGTAGATTTAAAAGTTGTAATTAGGATGTGATTATGTCAATACTACTGTAAATAGGAGATTACCCAATTAGGAGATTTGTTTCCGTAGTTAGGTAGGCATCCTATGTGTATATATGTATCTACCAGTTCAATGAGAATTATGGCCTTATTTTTCCACTCATGAGAATCAGTTTTAAAGCATATTTGATTCCATTTTTTATGTCTGGCTAGATAAAAGCCATTCAGGTTATTTCCAGTTCGGCTGCTAATGCAGGAACAGCCTTTCCCACCTAGGTGTTTACCAGTTTTACTTCTCCATTTTTGTTTCTAGGTACTATACCTCCATACATTTTTCAATTCTTGAATCCAATATCCATATTGATGATCTTAATGCCATCTTCTTCAGGGTTATTCCAAGTCATCCTGCTTGGACTTATTTTCTTATTTCTTGTCAGTTCCTTTCCTTTTGCTTCAGCTGCTTCTAAATGTTAAATCCAAGCAATTTTGATTGGTTTTTATCTGATTGATATGATACCTCTATCATGAACAGTTGCAGTCTCTCTGATCTTTGCTTAACAGCAGTTGTTGTTGGGTTTCAGGTTGGAATGTCCATTGATCCAAAGCTTCTAATTTCAAACTTTCCAGTTATTATGGGAACGCTAAGTCTTTTAATTGGTGGGAAAATCATATTGGTTGCTGGTGTTGGTAGACTTTTTGGTATTTCCATCATATCTGCAATAAGAGTTGGTCTTCTACTTGCTCCGGGTGGAGAATTTGCTTTCGTGGCTTTTGGTGAAGCTGTTAATCAGGTTTTCTTCTCTATGGACTAAACACATCTTTCTTGCAAAATTTACTGGTTGCTGGTCATTTATTTATTTATTTTATATATATATATATATATTTTTTTTAGGGTGGGGGGGGGGGAGATAAATTCCCAAGTATTGGATTCAGAATATTGCTTCTGTTGTATGTGGGTCCACACAATAAAGACTTGGCTCGATTCAAATTTACTCAATCGGGTTAATTTTTGGTTTCTATGAATATTGGACTTCTGACTAGGCAAACATGAGAAGAGTGATGGACAGAATATCAACAAATTTAAGTTTCCTGTGATAAGTCTATTCATTTCCCTTTCATCAACGACTAGTACCCTAATATTTTTCAAAAGTTAACCATAGGAAAGTGCAACTGCACTGCAATTAGGTCACCGTAGCTCTGCCTGGGTTTTACACATAGTGGGGGCTTTGTTTGGACCAGGTTAAATTGGCCATGCAAAGTCATGTTTGGCCAAGGTTCCTTTCAGATTTAAGGGTAAAACTGTAATGATGATTGGATGATAATGGTACTGTTTTGAGATTGATTTTGTGAATGGTACTGCAGGGTATAATGTCTTCCCAATTGTCATCTTTGTTGTTTCTTGTTGTTGGGATTTCAATGGCCCTTACACCATGGTTAGCTGCTGGAGGGCAGTTAATAGCCAATCGCTTTGAGCTGCATGATGTGCGAAGTTTATTACCCGTAGAAAGTGAGGTAAAACTAGCAATGAAGTTTGCTGTTATTGGTGAAATTCAGCAAGCATTTGTGTTTCTGTTATACAGAATTCTTCCTTTCTATTCTGCAATTGTTTGTGGTTGACAACTACCATGGTTATTTGCTTGACAATTACTTGGAAAGACTGACTTGATTTTAGCTGTTATTCCGACTTTAAATTAGTTCCACAGTTGTACACTCTGTGTTTATGCGACTATGGATGTGGATGGTGAAGAATGAGTAGCCACTACAAAGTCTCTTTTCTAAAATCAGTTGGTTCTTGCAATATTTGTACAAGATATGATTCATTATTAAGTTGATAGATATTGGTTAATATGTGGTGGTAGAGTAGTGAATAAGGCTCCCTATTCCCTGAACACATCTCTGCCAATAAAATAAGATCCTATTCCCTTGAAGATGGTTACAAAAATGATTTTTGTGGTACTTCATGAACCTTCTTTTGATAAGCATGGTAATCCATGCACTTCGCTTGCTCCTGATGCTTAATAGCTTTGACTTATTACTGTAACTATCAGCGAGAAAAGAAATGTTTTTCCTATGCTAGACTTTATTTAGAGGGCTTCGATTCTGGTTATTTAGTCTTCAGACATTTTTTCAGTGCTTTTGGTATTTGATCTAAACATACTTTCTTTCTGCATTTTGAATTATCTACATTTGTTGATGTAGGGCTCATATTGCTGTTGCTACTTAACTGTTATTTAGTTGTTGATGTTCTTTGGCTTCTGCTGTTTTCAGACAGATGATTTGCGGGGTCATATCATTATTTGTGGGTTTGGACGTGTTGGCCAGGTGTTATTGCTATCACAGATTTAGTATAAATTTGTTTCATGTGGAGGATCCATCTCCATGCATGGGATCTATGAGCCATGTGTTCCCTAACAGCGGGACCTAATTTTCTTGTTCTTTCAGATCATTGCCCAGCTTCTCTCAGAAAGACTTATTCCATTTGTTGCTCTTGATGTCAGGAGGTATGCTTGCTTCACAGTGAACTGACATCCATATTAATTTAATTTTGGGACAGTAAGAGAGGGTATGATTTATGGCTAAATTTTTTTGTTAAAGCTTAATGATATGATTTTGGGTCATGAGTTTTCTAGCTTGTTCTTCCTTCCTGGTGATGTCATTTTGAAGACTAATTCATGCAATTCTTTTTAGAGGCATGCTGACTTTATTTCCACATATTATGTCCATTTTCAATGATAAAGTTTAGTTACTTGCTATTGAGAATAAAAACCTGGTGGACAAATTTCTGGCTGATTTCAAATCCATAATCTCTAAATGCATATCCAGGATTTTCCAGCCACTGGGTTGCGGGTTTTTATTTTTTTGCTATATGTCAATGTTCTACAAACATTTAAAAAAAATGTGATGTTTATTTTGGAACATGAATTCAATTTGGCAAAAAAAAAAAAAAAAAAAAAGGTTGGTGTATAATTTCATATTCCCTTGGCGTCCCTAACTTGTGGAGAACGTACCAAAAATATGGATGAATAAACAAGGATATTTTGCAGCAATATCCAGATAAGTGATTTTATATTTCCCATCATTTCAGTGATCGAGTAGCAGTTGGCCGCGCCCTTGATATTCCTGTGTATTTTGGAGATGCTGGAAGTCGAGAGGTATTGCAAAATGTGCTCAAATATGCTTTCTGCGTGTTCTCTTGCTGACATCTTCTCATGTTCCTGGATATCAGGTGCTCCATAAAGTTGGTGCTGAAAGAGCATGCGCAGCAGCAATAACTTTAGATTCTCCTGGTGCAAACTATAGGACTGTTTGGGCCTTGAGCAAGTATTTCCCTAATGTGAAGACATTTGTCCGTGCCCATGATGTTGACCACGGCCTCAATTTGGAAAAGGCGGGGGCAACAGCGGTACCTTTCTTACTGTTTCTATGAGTTGTTTCATCTCTGCTAATTTCATATAAGAGTAAATCCATGTTCTTTTGCATGGATTTGTAAAGAACATGGATTTGTATTGTAATGGGACTTTTAAAAGTCAATTGAAATTACAAATATCATGCCAATGACCCTAAATTGGTTAGGATAAGGTGCAGTTGATGATGATGATATTACTGTTTCTTTAGTCATCCAAGCATGGCTACTTGCATGACTTGTATATCAGTATTTGTTCATCACCGATGTGTCTTGCATTATCTTCATAAAGATTCTCATTTTCAAACTCGAAAGGCTTCTGTGTATGCTTAAGTTGAAACTTTCACAGGTCGTCCCTGAGACCTTAGAACCAAGTCTCCAGTTAGCGGCTGCTGTTCTTGCTCAGGTAAGCAGTTTGATCACAACTGAATGTTATTTGAGTTTTACTGCATGTCATGCTATATAGATAACCGACTTTCTCTGGTTAGTAAGAGTAATTTCTCACCTTTAGTAGTGTCTCACATTTAGATTTGAGTGGTAAAAACAGCCTCTTTGTGAAAAAAGCAAAGGGAAGGCTGCTTACAAATACGACATTCTCCCACCCTTCATAAAACAGGGAGTTTCGTGCATTGAGGATGCCCTTTACCGTGCCTGCTCTTCTTGTCATCACGTCGCACATGGAATATATCATTGGCCGTATTCTTGTATTTGTAAATGTATGCGTGCAAGCAAAATGAACGTAAACAAATTTTGAACTGACAGCTTAGAGAATGTCATTAAAATAGGGCTATTTATACCATAAACATTGCTTCCTTGGTTCTTGAATTTGTTAACAGAAAGATGAAAGGAAAAGGGAATGAATTATCTAGATCGCTTTCTTCTGTTTGGATGGGTTGGAAAATGATAAATACATCTTCCTTAGGAAATAAGGTGAGGAATGGGAACTCAAACAAATCTCTTAAAAGTAAAACTGGTTCTAGGTTCCCCAATTATCTGAATTAGCAAAAGACAACTGGTTAGGCCACCCCATATCAGACACAAGAGGGGGCTTATCTCTACATATGAGGGTGCTATGGCCTTCCTTGGAGTCAGCAATTGCTTGCAAGTGGAAGTTGGATCGGCCCGCCCTTGCATGTTTATGCGGTCTTTATTCTGCCCTTTGGATATTCCCCTATCTTAATTAGTATCCCAAAAAAAGAAAAAAGAAAAAAGAAAAAAGAAAAAAGAAAAAAGAAAAACTGGTTCTAGGTTAAAGATGATGAAATGTAGTTGTCTTTCTCTGGCTGATTTCTTGCAAGTTCTTACTGTTTCTTGTTTGCCCAAACAGGCAAAACTGCCAACTTCAGAAATAGCAGCGGCTATCAATGAATTTAGGTGCCGCCACCTCTCTGAGCTCTCTGAGGTACTTAAAAGTCCCATTTTTAACTCTTTGCTTCATTTACAACCTGTTGTTTGGAATGAATGAATCCGCAAAATTTTGTGAAATTCATTTCCAACTCCAAACTTTCGTGTTTGGAATGGAATAAAACACTCAATTTCAATTCTACGAATTTAATTACGTGGAATTGAACATAACTAAATCGAATTCTATCAAAATTCGTTCATTCTAAACACAATTTTTTTCTTCCTGATGTATAGCTGGATTTTTGATGAAGTGCCTCCAATCCATTGATGCTTTTGCAGCTGTGTGAAGCAAGGGGAAGTTCTCTTGGCTATGGATATTCTGCGATGATGAGTAAACCCAAATCTCAGCCACCCTTCGATCCTTCCGACGAGAATCAGGTGACTGAAGGAACACTGGCGATATAACCCATTAAAATAAATGAAAAAAAATGAACCCCCTTTCACCCCCCCCCCTCCCCCCCCCCCCCAAAAAAAAGGGGAAAAGAAAGTGAGAAATTGTACAGAAAGATAGCTAAAAAGCAGCAAAATCAACAACCATTATTGTGTTCTTTTTTATTTTATTTTTGTAAAATAAAAGCGGTATCAAACCATTGACCCCAAGAGAAATTGTGAAGTAGGTACCTGCCCTACATAATTTTTTTTAACCACAAATTATTACTGCAAAATGAGTTCCATCTCCTTAATTGCATGTGATGGAAGAAGAAGAAAGTCTCTGCCAACATAATGAGTCTCGCCTAAACTCTTGTCCCGAACTACGGTTTAGCTTATGGTATATATATATATATATATTTTTTTTTTTTATTGTGAGAAATTTGAGGGGGTTTTGGATCACAGTCAGTCTTCTGCCTGGTCCGTCCGTCTCACCCTCTTTCAGCTCAAGGTGAGTTGATGGGTAAATCACAGGTTGGTGCCCGCGGGCCTGATTCATCGGATGCAAAGTTTCGCACGGAGCTAGGATTACATCCATGACTTTGCCGTATTTTAAGCTCTTGAATGCGTGCAACAGGTATCTGCACTACCTCAAAGAGGTTTATGTGACGTAATTGTTCTAGAGTTTGAGCAGGTTTTCTTATAAATCTGCTAATCCGAGCCTCTCTTGCTGTTCTTCATCATGCTGTATATCATGAGCCGAAATTTGATGTTTTTAGGCAGTCCCAAAATATATGCAAGTCTGCTAGAGAGAACAGGTCAGAGAACTTGTAATATTTGTGGGCATTGATCGGTATTATATATTTACATTGATATAATATAAAGTGTAATATATTAATGTATAAATATTATAAATGTATTATAAGTGAGTATTTTAATAAATTTTTTTTATCAAAAATTAAGATGTAAGTTTCTGTGTCACCTAACCATCACCTATGATGCGCAGACATTTATTAGGGGCATTGTTTCAGCGTTTTTGAAATATTTTTATTTTTAAAAAATTAAAAAAATGTTTTTAAACTGTTTTTATAATTTTAGAAATGTTTCAAGATTGTTTCATGAACATATTTTTGTCTACAAAGATGGATTTTTTTTTCTTCAACCAGGTTTTTGCCTTTGATTCAAAATTCTTAACTTTTTTTGGAATTTATTTGAATATATTATAAAATTTATGTTTATTTTTAAATTGAATAATTTTTTTTATATTAAAAATTATATTTATAAAAAAATTATATTTTTTTATTTATGCATTTTTCTTGAGTTTATATTATTTATTTTTTTATTAAAATAAACAACATAAACTCTAAGGTTCTGAATCGTTTAAAATTACAATGGAACTGTACTAAGGTTTGCATTAAATTCATACTTATTTATTTTAGTAATGGATAAACTCACTAAACATATTCAGATAGAGGTGCCATAGTGTATGTTATTTGCAGATGACATAGTGTTCGTAGGTGAAACAAAAAAGGCAGTGAACACTAAGTTTGAGTTGTGGAGAAATAATTTAGAATCTAAGAGATTTAAATTAAGTAGAAGGAAAATATAATATATGAAATGTAAATTTAGTAAGAATGCAAGAGTGAAAGATGTTATAATAAAATTGGAAGATCAAATCTTACAAAAAAAAGATCATTTTTGATATTTGGGATCAGTGATTCAAAAAAATGGAGAAAGTCACGAGGATGTCACGCATAGAATTAAAGTAAGTTGGCTAAAATGAAGAAATGCATCGAGAGTGTTATGTGATGGTAAAATTTCATTAAAACTTAAAGGAAAATTTTATAGGATAATTATAAGATCAGTCTTGTTATATGTTTTAGAATGTTGGGTAGTCAAATACTAGTATGAGCAAAAGACGAGCGGAGTGGAGATGAAAATGCTAAGACGGATCTGCAGCCATATAAGAAAAGATAAAATTAGAAATGATATTATTCGTAATAAGATAGGAGTAATGCCAATCGAGAAGAAGATGAGAGAGACTAGACTAAGATGGTTTGGTCATGTGAGAAGGAAACCAAAAGACGCTCATATGAGAGGAGTTGATGAAATGAAACAATTAGTCAAAAAAAGAAATAGAGGCCAACCCAAGAAAATTTTGAGAGAGAAATTAAAGTTTAATATGAAGTGTATGAACCTAAATGAAAATATGACAAAAAATAGAAATACATAAAAGTCTAAAATTTATGTAGCTGACCCCATATAGTGGGATAAAGATTGGATATGCTGCTATTGTTTATTATTTTTCAATTTTTGTTTAATATCGTATTCGTTTGATATTAAATATGAAATTGAGTTTATCAGTGTATATTTAGGTGGAGTTAAAAAAGAGAGACTCATATTCTTAGTAATAATTATAATTTAAATTAGATATTTTTTAATAATAATTTTATTTAAAATTAATAATAAATTTATGTGTCCCATCAAATAAAAATTATTTGCGGCATAACATTTCTTTGAACTTAAAATTTGATTATGTAAAGTTTGATAGTTATATTCATTTTTATTTTTAAATAAATTTTTAAGTAAAAAAATTATTGTGTAGCAATAAAGTTATTTGGAAAATTAATTATTATTCGGAGGTTATGAATTTATATTTTATTAATATAATTAATTTTATTTTTTAAGTAAAATAATATTTTATAAAATATTTTATTAACAACAAAAAAGATATTTGCTTATATAATAGTAAAGAAGATATAAATATAGATATAAAAGTATAGATATAGTTTTAAATAGTTTTAGAAATCCTTTTTTCATGAGATTTATCTAAAAGCTATATAAAATTATGAAAATAATTTTAAATTGGTTAAAGGCATACTCAGCCCCCTTAACTTTCACTGTTTAACCATTTTGCCCCAAAACTTGAGAGGGACCTATTGCCCCCGTCAACTTTTAATTTTAAGCCTCTTAGACACTTGAGTTCCTGCGTGATTTATACATATGATTGAGGTGCGTGTAACATCATCTTTTTTCTCTTTTTTCCTAGTTGTCCTCATCGTCGGTGACTTTCTGCCTTCAGCGTGACCCTTCGTCTTTTTCTTTCTCCTTCCCAGCTTTCCTTATCGCTGCCTTTCTCTCGTTCTCGCTCTCATGCTATGTTGGTGGTTGCCAATAACGTGAAAGACGAGAGGTTGGCCAATAGCAACGCTGGGTGGGTAGATCTTGATCGGCGACGTAAGAGGCGAGTAATCGGTCAATAGCTTGCCTTCCTTTTGTTGGTGGCCTATGTCAACATCGATTAGGGTTGGGGGGTTGTTAATAGTAGAGGCTGGGCGTTAGGCGAGCAGATCTGGGCTGAAGGCGTGGGAGGTGAATAGTCGGTCGCCTTCTTTGTGCTAGTGGTTGATGACAACGTCGATTGGGGTTGAGAAGGTTGGCGATTGTAAAGGTTGGGCGTTAGGCGAGTAGATTTGTTCTGATGGTGAGGAAGACAAGCTGTCGGTTGGTTTGACAACGTAGAAAGTGGATGGGCAACAGCATTTCTGACGACTGTTCGCTGTGTCTCAGCCATCAATTGACTGTTTCTTTTGCAGCAATGAGACATGTGGCACGATTTTATTGATTTGGTCAATGTGGGGCTTACGTCAAACTACGTGTGTAACTCATGTGCAATCCTTGCTAGATTCAAGTATGTAATTGTTATAAAATTTGTAATTGAGGTACATAATGGATTCAAAATTGAAAGTGGAGGGAGGGAATAAATCCCCTCTTAAGTTTACGGGCAAAGTGGTTAAATGTGGAAGTTGAAAGGGGTGGGTATGCCTTTAGCCATTTCAAATTTATTTTCAATAATTTTAAATTTATTTTTATAGTCATTCGAAAATATTATATCTACAAATAAATTTGATAAAAAATTATCACAAATTAATATATAAAATTCATAATATTATTAATTTTAGATAAAGCTATTATAAATTATTGTTAATTTTGAATAAAATTATTATAAATTTTGTGTGTGTCACATCAATTTGTGACTTAATTACACGAAAATGGAAATGGGGAACTAATACGATGAGATAGGAAAATGACATCTTTTAAAAAAAGTAGAAAACGAAAATGCGTAAAAAAATATAAGTATTTTTTTTTTGTAAATATATTTTTTAATATGTAAAATTATAAAAAAGTAGTTATTTAATTTAAAAATAAACAAAATTTTTATAATGCATACAAACAAATTCTAGAAAAAATAAAAATTTTAAGTTAAGAATGGAAAAAAATTCTGTTTTTAATATTTTTGTGGACGAAAACATATTTATAATATTTTTTTAATATTATGAAGCGATTTTGAAATGTTTATGAAATTATAGAAACAATTCAAAAATATTTTTTGATTTTTTTGGCGTCATGAAAAAGGAAACATTTTAGGAATGTCAAAATGATGCTCCCGATACATTTTCATAAATTATAAATTTATGGGAATTGTATGTGAATATAGTAATTTTTTTAGCCATTATTATAATTTTTTAATAATATTTTAATTTTATTAACATCCTAAACACTTCCTTCAATTGTAATAATTACATATAATTACAATTTACATATTTTAATACAATAACTAATTTAACAGAAACAAAAGCCCAGTGATAAATTCTTTCCCTCGGCCTCCAAAACTAGGGTTTCGGCGTCGCACTGCCCTATTTATAGAGCCGCCATGGAAGCATAGGGAGAGAGCTCAGAGTATCGTTTTTCAAAAACGGCTTAGGCTCTACCCCCTGGCGGCGGCGGCTATGTTGGTTGCAACTGTCGATTGGTTCGGCCTCTTTCTTAGCCGGTGCTTCTCCTTCATGGTCTCTTTTTCAATTCGCGGTTCAGATACAAATATACTCTTTTGATTTCGATGTGTTTGGAGGTTTTTTATGCATTAGCCTGTGTCGGGTAGTGTTTCCTCCTCTTATAAGGCTACTGAGTGGAGTTCTAGTTATGCAAATTGCCAAGTTTTAAGATGCGATTAGGTAGAGAGCCGAGCTGAAATGGGGTTTTCCCCTTCCTTTTGTAGTGGTTGAAGCTCCCAATGATTGAAACGACGTAAAAGTTTCAGCCTTGTCTGAATGCTACTGTTGAATGCTCTTAAGTCTGAGGGAGCAGCGTAATGCCACTTGTTTTTCATTGATTTTTCTTTTTCATTTTTAAACATCTTATGAATAGTAAGATGGGAGATACAACTCATCAAAAGTTAAAATGATACTTCTAAAGATTCACTAAACATATTATTCTAATGTATCTCTGTGTGATCACAAATTATCAGAGTTTTTGAAGTAGTTAGGACTTGGCCGAAGAACAAAAAAGATGAACCAGTTTATAACTGTAAATTCTCTATGAGGATTGAGGAAACAATTGCTAGAAGTTGATAGCTATGCATCACATGTTGGGTTTGTTGTTTTATTATGTGAATGTTAGTTTCTTGCTATATAGATCAGGCTCCCAGTGATGAATTGATTCAAAGTTTTAAGTTTCAGCCTTGTCTGAATGCTATTGTTGAATGGTGTTAGTTCTGAGGGAGTTACTCCTTAACATTGTTGGGGTCCAGCCCATTTCTGGTCAAAGTTAGTCAACCATGGTTTCTTAACGTAGAGTTGAGAAGGTTTTTTCTTCAGATTACTGGGGCTTGGACTAGGGATGAGAAAAATTTCGTTTAATTGAAATAATCGAACTAAATCGACTGAAGTTGTCGGTTCAAATTATAGGTCAATTCGGATCAATTTTCAAGTTTGGCAATTTTAATTATTTTGGTTCGGTGTGGTTTTTGTATTGAAGAAAACCGAAATAACTAAATTGACTGATTACTCGAGTAATCAAAAGATTACTTGATTAATGTTACATGTTAATCGAGTACGATGTAGTAATTACTTATGTAGTTTTGTGGACTAGTTGACAATATTGCTCGTTACTCGAGTAATAATAGTTCGAAAATAAACTCATTTTCTGTTTTGAAGATTAATAGACTAATATTGCTTATTAGTCGAGTACTAATTGAATTATTTGCGTACAATCTCAAAGATAGTTGAGTAATAAATGGAGGGTTTTTCAATCCTTATTTGTTTCAAAAAATAATTGGCTAATCCTTTTTGTTAGTCAGATAATATATAGGATTATTGGCGTAATTTTACTGTTTATTTGAGTAACCGAGAAACTTTACTCTAGTAATTGGAAAACTTACTTGTGGAATTTTTTGATTTTGTCAGTTTTTTGGTTTTTCAGTCGATTCGATTTTTTTTTTGTATTTGTTTGGTTTTCAGTTTGTTCGGTTTTCGTATTTGTTTGATCAGTTCAATTTGATTTTTTACACAATTTCAGTCTATTTAGTTTCAACATTTACTGAACTGACCGAATGTTCACCCCTAGCTAGGACTAAAAAGAAAAAAACAAGAAGCAGAAGAATGGAGAGGATTTGCAGCAGAGAGAGGGAAGAGGGTTTGCAGAAGTAGAGAAAAGAGAGTGAGAGAGAGAACAGGAACAGGAGAAAAAGAAGAGAGATTGAGACAGTCTTCTCTTGGTCCATTTATTCGTTTTTCCTGTTCTTCTTCTTCTTCAGGCTTCCAGTGCTGCCGGCACTGCCTTCTGCCTGCTGTTGCTGCAACTTCTGCGACTCGCACCTGCTTGAGATGGCTGTTGGGTGTTTGTTGTGAACTTTTTTAGATTGGTTGGAGAGGTATTTTTCTGGTTTCCTTCAACTGTTTGTAGTTCCGGGTTCGGGTAAAATCTGAAAGGATATTTAATTCCTTTTTTCTGGTTTCTTGGGATTATCCTCCTTAACCTGTCATTCCCTGCTCATGCCTTCGATTCTGGAAGAAGAGGTAAATCACAGATGGAGACTTTACCTCACTATGTAGGGCAAAAAATCGAACTCACGACTTACTAATGCAAATCCTAATTTATTTGGCACTATATATATATATATATATATATTTGCATTGCTTGCTATTGAATGTGGTTGAAGAAGTAAAAGAGTTAAACTATTTTATCATTCCCGACGTTATATATAACAAGTGATTGGTGGAAGCCCATTGCTAACTCAGGTTTTGTTAAGTAGTTTAGACTGTATTGTATTTTTCTTCATTTGTTAGGCTTTATCTTTTGTTCTTTCCCCTTTTCTTTTTTTCTTTTTTTGAAGGTGGGGTGTGTGTGTGTGTGTGTGTAGGGCTTAAGAGGTTTTCCTGTGCAAATATCTGGGTTTTCCTAGGCTGATAGATGATGCATATGCTTTGATTTTGTCCCACAATGAATTTCAAGGTACTTGTAGATCATTGTATATGTATGATTGTAATGTATGAAGCTACTCCAGAATTTATAGCTTAGGGCTTCAACTCTTTCTTATATCACGTGTACTTGTGATCATTGAACAACCCCATTGACTCAATTCTTCTTTTTTTTTGTGTAAATAAAATATAATAATTAAAAATAGCGCATAAGCACTAACGAGAACAAGTCGGGGGCATACCCCGTTAAGCATCAAAAGAAACAAAATAACACTCTTACAAAAAAAGAAACACAACAAAAATAGCTTTAAACATGCGAGGCAAAGAAAAATAAAAAACACCAGCAAGAAGAATAGGAGAACAGCAACAACCAGCCAGACGCAAAATAGCTTACGAGAACATGAGAGTATCTTTGAGGAGTGAAACGGGGCCATAAGCTTCCACCATGAAAACTCCTGCCATACCAAGGAAAAGAGTGAGGCGTGAGGTTACTGAGGATATCCACTGAACTAGGAAGGCAGTCGAGCTCGCCAAAGGTCATACCTTACAATGTATGAGGGAAGTGTGTCGAAGCTAAACGAGTCTAAACACTTACAATGTATGAGGGAAGTGTGTCGAAGCTAAACGAGTCTAAACAGAGGTTTGGATCTGATAGGCAAGCTGAGAAGGAGAGCAAACATTGTCCTTAAAGCAGCTGTTATTATGCTCACGCTCGAGGAAATAAACAGCAGCTTGAGTCATTCTTATCCTGCAATATTTGGATGGCATGCTGGGTTTATTTTATTTTGCATGTATTAATGCTCAACTTACCTGTCATTTTCTTCATTTATCCACAGGAGAACAATACCAGTGATGGATCTGGCAGGTACTCAGGCCTGTTCAATGGTATTGCACATTAACTCTTAACAACAACAACATTATGGATTCTAACTGACATTGGCTACATAATATTGTTTTAAATTCTCTCTCTTTCTCACATGCTTCATACGGTTGCATATTTGCTGTGAAATGTTCAATATTTGAGCAATCTTACCGTTGTTACCACCCTAGACCCACCTTCATTCATCGACCTTCTCCTGTAAGGCTTCCTACTAAGTTTCTAGCACTCATTAGCCCATGGATGGATGCAAAGTCAGATCTCATAATGTCATAAAACATGGCAATCAACTCAAAAGATCAAGTGACCAGCTCTCGGTTAGACAAATCGTAAGGCTATAATGTCTGCCAATAAACTAGACAAGGTCACAAATCTTTCCAATCAAAACCATACCTACAGCACGCAGCTGCACAAACCAGGCATTAGCTACTAGCCATGAAACGCTTAATTCTGAACACACTTGATAGTTTACACACGTTGGGTTTGGCCAAACATGGCTAAATCACCATAAGCTACTCAATTAGATTACCCAAAACTTGTGCAAGAACACTTGGGATCTTCATGAATAATTCTCATTCATAAGTTGATGGTTCTGTCATGTCGAAGTAGAGGCCGGTGGGTCCATCGTCAGGCAGGAGCGCTAGCTTGACGGGACCTTCTGCAGCCTCTTCTATGCTCACCAACCCCACATTCGCCGTCATATCTGTCTTGACAAAGCCAGGGTAGACACAGTTGATGCGAAACCTCGGGTACCTGTCGGCAAGAATTCTTGTGTACGCGTTAATGGCTGCTTTGGAGGCAATGTAGGCGGACCAGTAAGCTGGCCAGCCTCGGCTCTCCAACTCGCCTTCTCTGAAATCTTTTAGAAACACATTCAGCACCTCCTCTATCTTCTCCTCTGTGAGGCTTTCGACATCTCTCAACATTCCTTTAGCCCATTCATTGTTTAGATACTGAAAATTAAGAACACGAACAAAACCAAGATCAACAATGGTTGTCGGTTCTGCACCCTCAACTGAACCGAATTGAACTGAACCGAACTGGGAACATCAAAGTATTATCTGCTTTTTATTCAAGAAACAAAACAAATGAAGAAGGGTTGTCGGTTCTGTACCCTTAACTGCCCCATAGCAGAAGAAACATTGACAATCCTTGGTGATTCGGATAGCTGGAGGAGGGGGGTGAATGCTTCAACCATCCTTTTTGAGCCATAGTAGTTGGTTTGGATGCATTCTTCGGCCATCTCATAGGTCTGGGTTGTTATTCCATGCCATCTGTTGATGCCTTTTAGCTGCATCAAAGATGAAATTAAGTTAATCGCATCGATCTGAGGTCAGGAATAGAGTCAGAGAGTCATGCAAGAACATGGAAAGAGGAGTGTCAAGACACTTGAATGAAGAATTATATATAGATTTGGTTGCTTAATGATAGAAGACAAGACAACAAAAGGGACTATTTGCACTTGGTTTAGCATTTAAGCACTCTTCTGAACATCAAGTTAGATCTCTGGTCATAGAATCTTACCCGAGATTCAGATGACTTCAATGCATTCCAATCCACAATGACTCCACTGACCCCAGCATTATTCACCTACAAGAGCTCAAGATTTTCGAATATTCGTTCAACAAGAATCATTCAAGAACAATAATTCAATGCTTATGTATTCCATTCCATCTTTGCAATTCGAAGGGCAGATCATACAAATTTGCCAAGAAAAAGAAACAATGATTGATGAATCCAACTTAATTAAGAGAGCCAAAGAAGGGCACTATTTACTGGTCATAGCTCAACAAATGAGAGAAGGGTATTGCTGAAATTCATTCATTTATCAAACCATGCCATATATTTATATATATATATATGTGTGTGTGTGTGTGTGTGTGTCTATATATGTATGTATATATAGATCTTGCGGAGAAGATGACCTTCTGGGTGTGAAGAAGCATACCAAGATATCAAGCCTTCCAAATTGGGCCTTGACAAAGTCAGCTAGCGCAGAAATGGTAGATGGATTTGCCAGATCAAGCTGATGACAAAGAACAAGGTCAATGTTGACGCCCTCCCCCTTGAGCTTCTCTACGGCTTCAAAGCCCTTCTTCTCATCTCTAGCTGTTAACACCACCATCACCCCTCTGCCTGCCAACAACTTACATATACCATATCCGACCCCTTTATTTGACCCTGTCACCACTGCAATCCTAGACAACACACACACACACAATATATATATATATATATATATATATAGAAGGGTTGTGAAGATGAAATTTAGCCGAAATTAGATTGATCCAAAGGAGGGAGCCGATTGGGTACCTCTTTGTTGTGGCAGTGCTCCCACCTGTCTCTGCCATGGCTGCCGATATCAGGCTTCGATGGAGAAATTGTCCCTCACTTCAATCTACCCCCTTGTTATGCTGCCGATCTGAGGAGCAACACCCACGAAATGCCAACTTGCCTCCCCTTCCGGGTCTTGTTTATAAAAGGATACATCCAATCCATGAATTGACATTCTATTTCTTTTCTTTCCCCGAAAGAAATACATATTAAAAGCATAATATGATAAATCCATTTGATCAATGAGTCAACCATCTCTACTGCCCAATGAAAATTACTTTTTATTATAAAAAATCAAAAGTTAAAGGATTCGAGTCAGAATTTTATATTATTGGGATAAATAAATTCTTATAGATCTATCATCTTAAAAAATTCGATATGATAATTTTTCATCACTTGCCTCGAGCGAGAATCAAAAGAATCAAATGGATACTTGTTTAATTCTAAATATATATATATATATATATTTTTAATTTTTAACTCTAATTGCATAATTAAATGTATTAATATTTTATACTTTAGAAAATTAAGGCTTAGAGCTACAAGGATATAGACTTATGAAAAGGGGAAAGAAATCATTTTTTTTTTTTTTGTGGCTAGCATTTATGTTAAATATAACTGTAAGAAATCACTTTTTAAAAAAAGAATACCATTTGAAGTTATAAAAACCTTCAAAACTATTTTTAGACACTAAAAAATCTTTCTACAAATAACTTGAACCATTAAACTTAAATACAATTGTTCATGGGCAGGGGCGGACCTAGGATTTTTCACTTAGGGGGTTTCAAAAAAAAAATTTCAGTTATGAACTTCACCAATAGAATTTTTCTTTTTCTTTTTTCCAACTACAACAATCAAAGGACGAAACTAAAATTTTAATGGAATCTAGGAAAGGAAAGAAGAAGGGTGGGGGAACTAGGCTAGGGGAACTTAGGCTTGAGTTGGGTTGGCGGGACTTATAATAAAAAAATATTATTTTTAGTGTTTAAGATCTATTTTTTAAAAAAATTGGATGGGTTTTAGCCCACTCCCACCGTTTGCCATTGTTCACGGGCATGATTCAGCGATAAAACATGTAAAGTTTCACCAGAAATATTAAGGATCAAACACTTGTAATGATATTTATTCCATATGAAAGCGTGAATTGAATGTTCTGTTTTATATGTATATAGATTGTGACCGCATCTGAGTTTATCTAATAGATGAATCGGTGGGAAGGCATCTTGTCCCAAAGACTAGTCGGGCAAAATTTGGAACTCAGATTACAAAAAAAAAAAAAAAACTTAAATATAATTTATCTTAAAAATACTTTAAAATATTATTTAAACATTTAATTATATATATTTTTCATAATATTGATGTATTATTACGGTGAGTATTTAAATAATTTTTTTTAAAAATATATGAAAATGACGTAATAACTACTTTGCTTTGGGTCCCAATTTAATGTTGTGGGCCCTTGATAGATTTGGTTGTCTGCCACTGCCATCCAGTTGCTTTCTAGATCTCTCTTGTCTTTTATTCTAATAACCATTTATTTCCAACATTAATATAAAAAAAATTATATCTAAACCTTAATTTAACTAAAGTTGTGTTTGGATGGTGTTTTTAGCTCATTTAGGATTTGAAATCACACATCCCAATATAAAATGAAGTAATTTGAAATTTAGTTTAAGTTTATTATAGATTTGGACCCAAAAAATAGAAAATTTTGCTTTCAAATTTCTTATAATACTTAAAAGAGGAAAATTATATGATCACTGAGAGTTTTAAACTCAAAATAAAATTTTATAAAGATTCATCTGATATTTATACATATTCTTTTTATTAGGAGGAATGTAAATATATTGGTAGTTTAGATTTTTTATATTTTAGTTTTTTATTACGAGACTTGAAATATGCCATATCATAAGTTATTGACACGATATTTTTTCAGTAAAATATATACACAAAAAGAAAAATAGAGAATTTAAAATCTCTAAAGGACTGTCATTTAAGGTACAACATTCAATTACATATTAATTTTATTAGATGAGATTACTTATTCATATTATTTGTTATTTAAAATTTAACATTTATTACTTCGATATATTATTTGTTGAAAGTATTTTTCTGGATCCAAATCCAACTAGAATTTGAATTAAAAAATAAAATTATTTGAATTAATGCCCAAAATATTTCTTATAGGTATTATCTAAAATCTTTCAATCCAAACATGACCTATCAAATACATTTGCATTAATTCTAAATTCTTCATCTATTTGTATTCATGAGAATATAAGTATTTGTATGAGTTTAGGATAAAAAATAAAATCAAACTATCAAACACAAACGAATGCAAATTTTTTATGTGAAAAATATATATTGTTGTCAAGATACAAAAATAAATTTATTTGATAGGAAATGTTATTGTTAAGTCACCTAAATCTGTAAGGAATAAACAATTAGAAGGCGCTGGAGAGTGCCCTCGCAGACACTCAAATGTTTAAATCAAACATTGAGACTGATAAAAACTCGAGAGCAGTATTTACATTAGTATCACATAGATGTACTTCTTTTAGAATAAATGTCTGCCTATTTATAGAAGGGTATGGGGTAGTTTAAAGTAGTTTAGGATTAGAATTCTTCTAGATGATGTCTATCCTGATTATTCCCAATTTGGTTGGAATTAAGATTGTTATGGATGACGTTTATCTTATCCTTTTAAGAATAAAATTTCTTATAGATGATTGTCTATCTTTTTTTTGAAAGAATTTTCAGCTGATGAAGTTATCTACTTTATGCATTGTGTGGGACCCCGTACTCGAGAAAATGCTTTGGCGGTATCACCAAATCTTTTGACAAGTCTTGAGGGATAGAGGGGTCGTTGACCCTTGTCCAGGTGCTACGATCGTGGGTTATTGGGCCGCGAGCCTTCTATGTGCCTATTTGAGTGGTGAGGATTCTGCGTGCCTCTACTCGTTCTACTCATTTGACTTGGGTTGATTTATAAAATTAATTTAATTATTTTTTTTATTTTGTCTTTTTGTACTATGGTGTATTAATTTAAATTGAAAAAAAAAAATTACGGACATAAAGAACAAAACATCACCTTGATGATATTGCTACAATAATTTCAATGTATTAATTAAGTACTTATTTATAGATCTACAATTCATCTACAAATGTATACAAAAAATGATTTATATAAATTTATCATCTGATCATAAGAAAAGTCACAAAAAAAGATAAATCTTTAATTATAAATCCGTTCTAATTATAGTCAAATTTAAATTATGAATTACAACTATCGTATTATTAATATATTTAGATATTTCACTAAATGAGCTCAATGACATAAATTTTAAGTTGAAATGCTATTTCAACATTTGGTTGGGATACTTTTAAATATTTGAGTATTAATATATTATATTTTTTGTCAATGAACATATAACTAGTTATGGGATACTTTTAAATATTTGAGTATTAATATATTATATTTTTGTCAATGAACATATAACTAGGGTCAACTAGGGTCGCAAATGAACCAAGCAGTTCATGAGCGGCTCGGTGTTTAACTCGACAAAAACTCATTCAATTTATTCGTTAAAATAAATGAGTCAAGTTTAAATTTAACTTTAAACTTGATTTGAACTTAGTAAAATTTTACTCAATAAAACTTACGAATATGTTGAATTAGAAGCATATGAATACTAATAAATTAAATTAGAGACTCGTAAATATACTCGATTAAAAGTTCACGAATAACTCATGAACAACTTCATTTATAAATACATTAATATATTTATTTATAATTTTATAAATATATTATTTAATCTAAAGTTATTAAATTTTAAATTATTATAATATTATAATTAAATTGAATATATTTAAAATTATTATATATATTCATTTAATTATTTGACAGAATATAATATATATAATAAAACAAAATATCAAATTAAATTTTAATAAAATAACAGATTTTGAGGAGCCCGAACTCGGGCTCTCATCAGCAAGAGCTCAAGCTCGAGCCCGAGATGAGCTGAGCCCAAGCTTAAAACACATGACTTGAGCTCGAGCTTAGAAACAAATTTGCCAGCCAAGACTAAACTCAACAAATCTCTTGACTTAGATTCGGTTCCAACCTTATACACATTAATACATAAAGTATCAATACGTTAACACTTACAGAATCACATCCCAAGCACAAGCGATTTGGGGAACGTTTTATTTAAAGGGCAATAAGAGTTGCCCACATGCACGATAAGGCCACTAAAGAGGACTGGATGATATCATTGTCGTAATCTCATCATTCAAAGGATGAGACTTCACCCATGAAGAAGAAAAGGCCAGTAGGGCCATCATCAGGCAAGAGGGCAAGCTTCACCGCACATTCAGCACCTTTTTCCACACTCTGGGGGCCGGTATTTTCGTTAATGTCGGTTCTGACGTAACGGGGGCAGCCGCAGTTGATCCGAAAACTTGGGTGCTTCTTTGCGAGGATTCTCGTGTAGGCGTTGAGGGAAGCTTTAGACATTATGTAGGCCGAGAAAACGACAGGCCAGCCTCTGGTCTCCAGTGATCCTGCTTTGAAATCTTGCAAGAACTCATCATTTATCAGCTCGTCTATCCTCTCTTCTGTAAGGCTTTCCACATCATTCAACACTGTTCTAACCCACTCACCTGGAATGTTCTGAAACAAAGATTTTTCGACCACATTCTGAGATGATCAGTTACAAATCTAATACCCAATGTCAAGCCAAAACTGAGGGGGAGAAATGAAAATGGCAATAGGATTGTTCAATCTTGTGATTTTTACAATTCAAAGACTGCATGGGTTATGAAGAAAGTACCTGTAACCGCCCTGCTCCAGAAGAAGCATTGACAATCCTCGGCGAAACAGATAGCTTCAGGAGGGGGATAAATGCTTCGATCATCCTCTTTGCACCATAGTAGTTTGTTTGCAAGCATTCTTCAGCCATCTCATAAGTTTGAGTCATCACTTCGATCCCGTGGTCATGGATCAGTGTCTGAGGCTGAATCAACAATGCCATGTCAGGCCTTCATCCAATTAAGTTGGATTGGGTATATGAATTCTAACTTTTATCTTTGCTAAAGGCATAGCGTTGACAATCCTTGGTTAATTAGGATTGTGTATAAGAACTTGAATTCAAGCTAGGAGTCAACAAGAAGACCATCATTTGACATATTAAATATGATTAAATAACATAAATGGTCCCTAAATTTTATTTTGAAATATAAAACTATTATTGAATTTCAATTTGTAATCAAAATGTCACTAAATTTCAATTTTGTATTCAATTCTATAACTACTGTCAATTGTCATTAAAAGAGGTTAATAAAATGGTGATGTTTTTGTATTTTAGTGTAAAGTTTAACGATCTTTTTGTACTTTTATATACAATTTAATGACATTTTTATATTTTTGTACAAAATTTCGTTATCTTTTCGTACTTTTGTGCAAAATTCAGTGATCATTTATACTATTTAACTGTCAAAGTTGCTAGTCTCGTCAACATCCTGTTAATTTAATAACAATTGACGATAGTTATAGAATTATATATTAAATTAAAATTTAATAATATTTTTATATTTTAATACAAAATTCAGTACCATTTATGTTACTATTTAGCTATCATGTATATATATATATATATATAGTGTTTAATCAGGGTGATAACTTCAATTTCTTTGATTATGAGATTGGAAGACAGTTGATGTGATTGTTGTTCATGTCCGGATGAGATTTGGAACACAATGAAGATTTGCACATTTCAAAGGATGGGGGGGGGACTTGGATTAAATGGCATTCTCCTTATGGAAAAGGGCATAGAAAAGAAAAAGAAAAATCAGAATGCATAATCACAATTGCATCAATTTGAATTCTTCATTGACTGAGAGCAAATGAAATGAGGTATAAAGACTCACTCCTCCCTTAGCCATTGTTGACTGGAAAACTTCCCAGTCCATGATGAGTCCCACAATTCCAGCATTGTTCACCTACAACGATTTGAGCAATTCAATTATTTATCTCACGAAAAAACTAATTGAATATCTAAAAAGCAGGCCAATATATGGATCCACTTAAGTGTGGTAGGACGATTTTTTTGGTTAAATAACATAAATAGTCACTAAATTTTATACTAAGATATAAAGAGATTATTAAATTTTAATTTAGTATATAATTTCATAACCACTATCAATTGTCGTTAAAAGAGGTTAACGAAATACTAACATCTTTGTATTTTAATACAAAATTTAGTGACTTTTTTTTTTTTTTTACTTTAGTGTAAAGTTTAGTAACAATTTTTGTATTTTAGTACAAAATTCAGTGACTCTTTTGTATTTTTGACCAAAGTTTGATGACCATTTGTGTTATTTAGCCGTACATGTCGATGTCGTTAGCCACATCAATATCCCGTTAGACTCTTTTAACGGTAGTTATGAAATTGTATACTAAATTAAAATTTAATAAAATTTTTGCTACAAATTAAAATTTAATGATCTTTTTGCATTTTAATTAGTACAAAATTCAATGACATCTATGCTATTTAACCCCATCTTTCGCTATTTCTTTCTTCTTTATTTTCTTCTTCATTTATGGAATAACAATTACAATCACGAACCTTAATCTCACTAGACAAAAGTCAACTATACAAACATATCCTTTGCAAGGCTTTATTTCTAGTGTTATGTTTAAGAGTTTTTCACCTAATTTCCTTTAATCTTCTTCTTTTGTGGTAAACAAAAAATTATAAAAAAAAAAAATGCTCATCAAAACTCTGAATTCAATTTTTGATTCCATATTGCCTACATGTTGACAAGGGTAGCACAGTTTGAGAAGGGGTGGAGAAAAGATTAGTATCAAATAAGCATCTTGATGCAGCTAAAGTTAACTGTCAAGAGCCAAGCCAAGAAGAACAACTGAGAAAGAATTAAGAATTGATTAGTGAATCCTACCAAAATATCAAGTCTTCCGAATTTGGTCTTGATGAAATCAACAAGGGAAGCAACACTAGATGGGTCCACCACATCAAGCTGATGGAAGAAGACAAGATCAGAAAGGCCACACCCTTTGAGTTTCTCAACAGCCTCAAGTCCCTTCTTCTCGTCTCTGGCTGTTAAAACCACCAGGACCCCATTACAAGCCAACTGCCTACATATTTCAAACCCTATTCCTTTGTTTGACCCTGTAACAACTGCATATCTACACAACAAAAACAAGAGATAAATGAATAACACAAGGTGGGGGATGGCTAGTTTAGAAACTAATTAGATGCAGCTCTGAAATCTCCAAGCAAGAGTACCTGTTCTTGTTTGGGACTGCTGGTGTTGCCTCCGCCATTGCAGAACAGAAGGGACCTGCCCAGAGGATTTGGTTTCAGCAACTGGGGTTGTTGGGTCTTCATTGCAAGTTTTCCTCTTTCTTTCTTGTGGGTATGTTCCCAGTAGGACCCGGAAGCCTCATCTGATTGCGTGGGACCTGCCCAGAGGATTTGGTTTCAGCAACTGGGGTTGTTGGATCTTCAGTGCAACTTTTCCTCTTTGTTTCTTGATAGGAGCCGGAAGCCTGATCTGATTGCGTGGGACCTGCCCAGAGGATTTGGTTTCAGCAACTGGGGTTGTTGGATCTTCAGTGCAACTTTTCCTCTTTGTTTCTTGATAGGAGCCGGAAGCCTGATCTGATTGCGTGGGACCTGCCCAGAAGATTTGGTTTCAGCATTTGATTGCGTGACACAGAAAAAACATTGTGAACTTCGTGGTCAAGTTGCCTCCTGCAAGAAAAGAAAAGGTCAAGAGGATGAATAAAATTTTTATGCAGTTATTTTAATTTTAATATTTAAGTTAAAATTTATAAATGCTACAAATTTGAGAGCAGTATTAAAAATACATCTTTTTTTTTAAATATAAATCTGCTTATTTATAAAAAAATATGAAGCAATTTCAAATTAAATTATAATTTATATAAATAATATCTATCTTGACATTTGTGGTTAGAATTTAAAATCTCTAATGGAGTGTCACTTAGACTACAACTTTTAATTATATATTAATTTTAAAATATTTTATTCTCCAACACTCAAGAGTGACATAAAAAAAAAAAAAATATGAACATCGCCGTCAGGTTGGCTCTGCAAGAAAAAAAATGGTGACAGGATGCATAAAATTTTTATGTAATTACTTTAATGTTTAAGACAAAATCTACAGATGTTAAAAACTTGAAACCAGTATTAGAAATAAAAAGTACTTTTTTTTTAGAATATGAGTTTGCTTATTTATAAAGAGATATGGAACAATTTCAAGTTTCTTAAAATTATGATTTATATAGATAATATCTATCTTGACATTTGTAGTTAGAATTTAAAATCTTATCTTAGACTACAACATTCAATTACATATTAATTTTAAAATATTTTATTCTCATTCACATTTACATACATATATACATATAGACGGTATACATTTGTAGAGAAAAGCCTAACTATATACGTTGAGACTTTGCTTGTCTAGGTAGCTAGCACTTTAGGTTGAAGATGTATCAGTACTCTTTTAAAATAGTTCGTGAGAAAGGGGGTTGGTCTAGAGAAAGACCTGGGCCTAGTCCTTCACTATTGATAGGACATGATGCTTTTTGGCAAAGTATGAGAATTTATAATTGTTGAATCCTTTCAACTACTACATGATTTAAGCTCCGACTTCGTATGTCTTTTGCCTGTGTCTATCAAAACTAGACCGGAGACAAGATTGCCTCTACCAAAACTGAAGGCGCACACAAAGGCCACTAGCACCATTGTTGATGAAGCGAGCCTTGCATCCATTGAGCATCCTAATCCCTGTCTTCTTTTTCAATTCCCTGCTTTCTAATGGAAGAGAAAGAAGAAAAAAAGTCCACACCGAGATGAGTCAGTTAAAGGTCAATCAATGAGAACTATAGAAAAAGGGATAAGCCATCCAAGATCTTGGCTTGGCAAGCTTTTCTCTTTGTAAGGGTCGAGTGAGCAAGTCGGTTGGAGTTGAAGGGCACTTTCTCAAGGTCGGGAAAGAGTTTGGGTTAACAAGTTGGCCTTGGTTCATTCTTTCGTTATGTGAGAACAATTGACATGTGAAAATGTTCAATTCCTTTTGGGGTCAGAATAGTCATTATATATCACATACCACTATCTCCCATCTCAATTTGACTTCACCTCTTTCTATAAAAGAATCGGTAGAAAAGGGTGGGCGAGGATTCAAATTATTTTACTTCCAAATTATCGCGATATTTTGTTCATCTAGCATTGTCCCATAATGATAATGCAACAATAAATGTCGTACTTAAACTTTTATATATTGTATCTTTTACATAGGTAGTATACGCAATACAAAATTGATATGTTATCCGCATTGAGTAACCTACACAGACAATCTTATATTGTCTGATACAAATCCCATATGGTGGGGTGACGCATGCAACAAGATGGGGGTGGAGGCACATCAAGCAATATTATTTCGTTTGATATGGATAATAGATCAGTCCTCATGCACAATAAGTATGGATCATATGGACAATGGGATGTGATTTTCAAGATGGGATGGGTGGATCCATTATGGGCCTAAGCTTTTGGATTGCCTAAACTTTTGGGTTGTTTGTTGTAAGGGGCTGAGACAGGCCTATCCCTTTAGGCATTATTTGCCTTAGAGGTCGAATTCTCAAATTTGGGTATAAAACACACTTTAATATGATATATAAATGGTAACGCTATTTGTATCTAAACTTTTGATATTTAAATTTAACACTCACAAAATTATAAATACTTTTCAAGAAATTTAAAATAATTTTTTTATAAATTATTAACTATCTTTTAAAAATTATAGACCCTTTAAAATTTAAAAGAAATTCCATTTTTGAAAATTATAAACACTTTTCTGACCTAGTAAAAATGTTTATAATTTTTAAAGTGTTTACAATTTTTGAAAATTATTTTATAATAATAAAGAAATGTTATTATTTTTTAAAAAAATATTTATAATTTTGTGAATATTAAAGTTAAATGTCAAAAAATAATGTAGAAATAGCATTATGGATATAAAAATTCACGTTCTTTTGCCAACCTAATAAAGTGCATATAAAACGTCGTCGTATGGACCAATTGCCTAATGCCTAAAAGCTGCTGCTTATACCCTGCTGGATTGGTTCGAGCTCAGGACCAGAGCAGGGTAGAAAATGGCATGGCGATGTGGATCTGTTCCGAGGTCGTTAATCTCCTTTGCCACGGCATCGGTGCGTCACTCCGCCCTGCCCCACTTCACGGTCTCCGGTCTCGCCTCGTCCTCTCCTCCATCCCCAGGTTCGTTCCACGCCCGCTTCCGATTCCATATCCTGAGCTCTCGTTTCTATAATCTTGATCCATCTCCGAAACTTTCAGTTCTTAATGCTTCTTCACTTTTCAGGACTACCAGCGCGCTAGGATGCATTCAATCGCTACTGCCGCTGCACAGCGTGGTGGCTGCCGCTCGTCTCACCTCCCACATTGCCGTCCAGGCGAGCATTTGTTGCGAGTTGTCTCAAGGTGCCTTCTCTTTTCTGCTTGTCAATCGCACTAGTTCATGTTTTTGTGACTCATACTTCTTGTGGTTTCGTTGTTTGTATTGAAATTTGGAAGTATTGTCTGATCATAGCTAGCAGTTCATTTCTCTTGCCTAATCCCTGATGGTTCATTTCTCTTTGTATCTGTGGAGGTGTTAAAGATCAGGATCAGATTAGTTTTGAGTTTGAGATCAGATTAATTTGAGTTAGAAATTTAAGTTTTCTCTTGATTATGTTTATCCTTTATTTGTCTATAATACTTTGTAGATCGAGCATAGAGAATCTTTCAAAGCAATATATTATTTATTGTTCTGTGTCACATGTTTCTTCTAACAAGAGGAAAAAGGATCTAGGTGGGGAAAGGGAACTCGGAGATAGATTTAGTTATTAGTTGCTTTAGAAAATGAGAAGAAAATAAGTAGATTATTGACTAAAAGCATTCATTTTTTATTTTTTTATCTATAAAATATGTGAAGTACAAGCATTGGGCTGAGAAATTTCAATTGCAAACAAAGCATTTGGTTTTTGAAAAAAATAAATGGATTGAGTATATATTCCTGTTTTCTTCGGAATATTTTGTGGGTTGCAGTATGCTCAAGTTCATGAGCACATTTTCCAAGAAGCTGCTTTATTACCATAAAATGTCAGTTATTAGCTTTTTAGTTTTTTTTTTTTCACCTGTTGGCTCAATCTATGCTCTATGCCCATGAGTGTGTATCTGTTAAATATTTTTGTGCTCTTAGCTCTCATCAATTTGTTCAAAAAGTTGATAGCACTACTTGGAATCAATGTATACTTTTACTTTTGTTAGTTCTACCAGCAGCACTTGACTAGTTACAGTTTACATATGTTTACGTTCTTCTAAGAAACAAAATTGAATCTGTGGTTTTTTTCCTAATAATTAAAATGTTTGACAGAATTCTATGTTACACTAGAGAATGCAAGATTAGTAATATTCAAGATGGCCTTTATATGGATGTAGGTTTTATGGATACCGCATTATCATTTTCTTAACCTTGGCCCCAAAATGGATGCTTAGAGGAAAGATGATCATTGTAGGAGGTGAGTTAATGGTCATGTAGATAGAGAAGGAAATGGATTTAGACACATATATGAAGGTTACAGATTTAGAAAAAGTAATAATGATGGTAAGCTTATTTTAGATTTTGTCATTGCATATGAGTTCATCATAGGTAATATTATGTTTAAGAGTAGGATGAGCACTTGATTACATATAAAATTGGCTTATCAATTACTTAAATAGACTATTTTTTTATGAGACAAGAGGATCACTTAGGCTCCAAGAATTGTAATCGAGAGAATCCCTAACTACTTAATATAGACTTATGGTCCTGACATCCATATAAAAATAAGATAAGAAAAACTTATGTAAATAAAAGGCCAAGAATCAGCTTGTAGAATTTAAAAGGTAAAGAATAAATTATTTTCAAGGAAAAAGTGTATGGCAAAAAATATCACACTACAGAAGAAAAGGCTAACAAAATGTAGATTGAAATAGTTACTGTTGTTCAAAATTAAAGAAAATAAAAAGAAAGTCAAGATGAAAAGTTTCAAATCAAAAAGTCTTGGTGGTGGAATGGGGAGGTATAAGGAGAAAAAAAAAAAAATCTAAAGATATATATTTTGTCCAAAAATGAAAACTAATATGGGCTTCCATGACAAAAGTGGATAGAATGGAAAAAAATTTAGTAAAAAAGATAGGAAGACTAAGAAAAACTTAGTGAGACTCTTAGATATAATTTGAGTTATAAGAGTCTCTTAAAAGATAAGATCAAACATAAAAATGATTAGTGAATTATAATTCATGTAATCAATTCTATATAGTGGGATTAAATTTATTTATTTATTTATTTTTTAGGGGGGGGGGGGGGGGGGGGGGGGTGTCAGTACTTTCATCCTATGAATTTTACATCACATTCCCCTAGGAATGGAGATTCTTTGCCATGTGCCTCATGCTGTGAGAAAATTGAATAGAAAAAATAGTGCACAGTTACAATACCATTTCCTATTGAATAGAAAATTAATTTTCTATGGAAGCCCATAAAACTCGTGTTCTCATAAAAATGTGCTCAGTTCCTACTTCAGTACCAATGCTTTTGTGTTTCTATGTTGCATGTTTCTATAATGAAAATATGTGGAGATTTTCTGGAAACAGATTACTAAAAAACTGTGCAAAGCAAGTATCATGGAAGTTATGGGTGTAATGGCCTAAACAGAAAAAGTTATGATCTTATTGGATTAAATATGAACAGTGTGTCCTCAATCAATTCTTTCAAGAAAAGTTCCTCAGAAATCTTAAACTGATTTATCTCCAAATATCCCGAATCAAATCACGATATCTGAATTCAATTATCTCCCATGGATTCAATTTCTTTGTAATCATGGCTCCTAATCTACCATCATCATGGTGCTTTCACGTTCACCTCGTCGGGTTGACTACCGACAACTTTACTTGATTCCGCAGGTCTAGTAGGCACACTAAACCATAGTCAGAACTTCATTTGACTAGGTCTCCTTATCAGTCATTTTTCAGTCGACACAACCTATCAATCAATTCTTTCCCTTTTTTTTTTTTGGTACCCGATCTCTACATTGAGTCGAGACTTCCATCTCACAACTCATCGTCAAAGTTTTAGACTAGCCATGCCCCACTACCTACAATCTCATTTACCGAGAATTCACTGACTTTCGCATTTTGTTCCTCAGATCCAGTTGGCTACTGGCACCCGATCATTAAATTAGTTCTTCCTAGGCACCACTTTTTCTGTCAGCCAGCGCATAACCGTCATCATCACCCTAATCATATAGTAGGCTTATTCCTACATCATACGTTGACCCTCGGGTACGTCCTGGGTGAGAACTATACGATCTTATCGTAGTCCTCCCAGAACTATTATTCCTTGTCGCTACCATGAGTCCAACTCCTTCTGCTAGAACATTCATTCTAGGCCCTCAAGCCTCCTATTGTTCGTCGTGTCACCAATCCCAAAGATGACCACGAACCTCAATGCAATTCTTTCAATAAGACACACGGTCCATATTTAATCCATCTCATTTCGGGTTGATTCCCTAGGCTTCCAGCCTCTTTCAACCAGCTAGTGGCACACCTTGCACCCTAGACCATTGGGACTTTAAACCCCCTACAAGGTATAGACCCTACTGGATTGTCCTAGATTTTCAGCATCTGATCGTCTCCTTAGCAGTTCACTAAGTAACTCCGACCCTGGGTCCTAGATCCATACCGCGAGACAGCCTACAAGTTTCTCTGGCACGTTAGCCACAAGCTTATTACAAGTCTTCTGCCTTGGTCCCTAGATCCAGATCTGTCACTGTGAACACCCAACCAGCTGTGCCGTCACGCTGCTAGGGTTTTTTATCCCGTCTCTCCAAGTCTCATTGGTTGGACTACCGTCACCTCATCAATTGACGCAACTATTACCCGCCATTATTCGACCATTTTCGGCTTCTTACTTGACCCAATACATATCTTATTTCCTCCGAGATACTAAATGATCCTTATCATTCGATCCTTAACTCATCAGCTAGGTCATGATACATCAGACTAATCATTCTGCATGTACTATTTTCCATCAGTCTGCTATTATTCACCGAGAATAGTAGTCGTATACTGAAATAGCATCGGTTCGTGAATAATACACCAAGTAACTTTCTAGGAAAGAGAGGTGAGTCAGAAACGGACACACTTAAATACCAAGTCTTTCTTTAGTCAGAACTTTCCTAGACATGCACTTACACTACACCATACTTAATTCCAGTAACTTTTAAGATTTTAACCGACAACCCCCAACTCTCTAAGTAGGGATTTCGTCATACGAACTATTAATCTCTTTTCCCCTAAGCCTTCACTTGGGGTTCCTACTAATTGGCTCTAATAATATCGGATTCTCTTAAGTCTCCAAGTTGCTTTTTCCCAAATATTTAAGTAGGGTTAAGCTCTGATACCAATTATAACGCCCCGCTTTTTCGAGCATTAAATAACTTAAGAATTTCGGGAATATATATTTTTTTCAATATAAATCTTTTCCCAACAATCCCGTTTTACCTTTTCAGCATACTAAATAAGAATTAATAAGCTAAGATAGGTAATCATAATAAATGCGGAAGCTAAAATCGAAACCTGATATAGTACATAATCGAAATCCACTATAATCATGACATAGAAATCTGTACCATTTTACATCTTCAAATACATAAATTACATGGAGACTCATTATCAAGAGATATCAACTAAATACCTCAGTTATACATGATCATCAATATAGTACAATCTTCTAACCATGTCTAAGAAAATGTCCTGAATCCTCATGAAGGAGCATATACCCGAACAACTCACTGAACCCATCGGCCATGCCATCAATCGTCCCCTTGCCATAGTTGCAAATCCTAGCTGGAACGTTTGAATGTTCCAGGGGCATAACCCATTAGAAGATAAAACTTTTAGTGAGGGTTCAAAAATATAATACCTGAATGCATGATGCAAATACATGAACAAACATTACCCTAGTGTAACTTCCCAGGCCCAGCCTGACATGAAATCCTAAGCAGAATCTTGGCACCTCCGGCAAGATAATCCTAATGTTATTCCATTAATTACCCTTGGGAAATTACGGCTACACTCTTAGGGTGACATCCCATTCCCATGCACAAATATCAATATGACAATAATATCGTGCCATGCAAATATCACGACTTTCCATGAATGTGACAAAAATGAATCATATCTTTCATAAATGTCATGCATATATATACAATCATATCATATAGGATATGACAACTCACCTTAGCACAAAGTTCGGACTACCTCGAAAGACTCACATCGCCTTGATATGCGTGTCTGACCTCGATTTCTGTGTCAACCCTCAAAAGATGCACGAATCATTATTCCTCAAACACATGAATCATAAAAAACATATTTAATCACTAAATATCTCTAAAATCCAATTTATTTCATTTTTCCTTCATTTTCTTCCATTTTTCCTTCTAAAAATCATAATAAATACCATCGAGACTATTTTCTCAAATCTATCTTCACAACAATTCATCATAAACTATGAACTTCAAGGGAAAAATACTGGACTTACCCGGATGGTGCAGTTTTTGCACAAAACGAGGCTATTCGGTGTGAAAATCGAGACATTGGAAAGCCCAACTTCAAAACTTTTTGCACGATCCCCTGTAAAATATTTTTTTCTATTCTTAGGAATTCTTTCCAAATTTTTTGGAGGCCCTACGCGCCTACACGCGCTAGGGTTTCTGATGGAGTGTGAAGGACCGCGCGTGGCCAGCACCCCCCGGTCGTCTTCTCCGGTGACGGCCATGCCGACGATCTTTGATTTCGATGCCATATTGAAGCCCTCATCTAGTCAATCACCATGGCACAGGTCTTGGCTCGAAAGGACCCCCGGAAGGCCGTCAACTGGCCGCTCGAAGGTTCGGCCAGGGTGGTCTGCCACCTTCTCCGGCGAGGCTTCGAAACACCACCAAACCGCTTCCAAAATGTCTCAAAATCTCCAGAATCCATATTCAAGCCATGGGCAACAAAAGCCCTTATTTTGGTCGGCCAATTCATTCGATTTTTTAGTCGATTTGAAGCTCCCACTTCTTCCATTTTCGGCCACCAAGAACGCCTATTTATAGGCAAATCCGAGCATCCAAATGCCCTTGGCTGCCTTACCTAACCCCTTAGGAGTTTCAACCTCCCTAGATCGACCCTCAAGTCGCCCTTGCCGACCAAGAAATCCAGTTGTAGGGTGTGACAATCCAACCAGCTTTCTGGTCGATTTTTTCTTCAAATTTCGGCCATTATGGTGGCCCTTGTCGGTTGATGATCACACTCACGTGATCCATGACCACCCCCTGTGCTAGCCCAGTGGCTTTCGGCGACCCTCGTGGCCTGGTCGATTTCCCATTATTGCCATCTTTGAGTTTTTTGCACTTTGACCCCTCAACTTTTGGCCTTTACCTTTTTTGCCTTTTTTACTTAGCCCCTGAACTTTTCAATATTGTATTTAAGATTCTCAAGTCCTAAAACATCAATTTGACCCCCGAAGATTAAAAAAAAAACATCGTTTTGACCTCCTTCTGGTAATTTTGAAAAACTGCACTTAGGCCCGAATCTTCGTTTTAGCTTTAAACCTTTTCGTTTCTTCCTGAAACCGCTGAAGGGTTGTTCCTGATGAAAAACCGAAACCCTCTCAAGCTTCCATTGACTTCTTGAAAGTTGTCTATAACAATTCGGTATTGCAGCCTAATTGGCAGCTGCATTTTAGCTGTACCGAAAATCGTTCACAATCTCATTTCTTTCGATGCCATAAATTATGCCTCAAAATAATCATCACGGCCATATCATTTTCCTTTGGCATCTCTACTCCAAGGCACTTCCTGCAGTCGATTCAGTCAATTTTTTGGGTTATTTAGATACCAATCTTCCCCGAAATTTTATTTTTCTAATAAAACGCTTATTTTCAAATAATTCTAATTTCTTGGGTATTACAGTGCTGGTTCTCTCTTGTTCTTGAGTGTTGTGGATGTTTTTTTATTTTTAAAGACCTGCTATATATATCAAGAAACAAAGAGTTGACTGAAAGTAGTCGTTAGAGACAAGATCAGAAAACTAGATTTCGAAACATGCGAAGAGTGTTTCGAAACATCACAAAGATAGAACAGGATTTCGAAACATACACATCAGGTTTCAAAACATCTAGGCTTCTAGCTGGACAAAGCACTCAGAGACACAGACAAGTGAGAGACATACTCTTAAGGAATCTCATGGCCATTAAGATAAAAAATTGGTCTCCACTTAACCATTTAAGAAATGAGTTTGCAAGGCATGGGGAGATCGTTTTAAAAAGACTTTAAAAGATTTTTAGATTAAACAACATTTAGCTCTTATACTTCTTGGTTTTGAAAATATTATGCTGCTAGAATGCCAGAGATTTCGAAACATGGATATGAGGTTTCGAAACATATTTCAAAAACTTCTTTCAAAACATATGCAACTCAAAACATTAAAATGCTCTGCAAACAGAGACATAGGTTTCAAAACATGATAGGGTAGGTTTTGAAACATACTGCTTAAATTCAAGATAAGTTTCAAAATATGATATGTAGATTTAGTAAACATTGAAACCTAGACAAAGTGCATTTCGAAACATATATAGAAACATAAAAGAACAGTGTTTCGAAACATAAATACTTAGTTTTGATACATCATACATGAACTTGGATTTTTACAAATATTTAAGCATTCGCGCCATAAACTATTCATGCATGTTTCGAAATATAAAAGCTTATTTCGAAATATAATTTTCATAAAGATAGGTTTGCATCACACATATTTTCTCATATACCAAAAAATATGATACAACAATTCTCCCCTTATTTTTTGGAAATGATGAAAACCTTTTGAAAAATCAATATGCACTTAAATCATACAAGTAATTAACTCCCCCATAAGCTTATATCGGAGATAGAAATACAAACCTTTGAAGTGGTACTTCCTCATTTGTATTTGATTGAAACTACACAACACAAAGATTTTATTGATACCAAAAGTTAGAGTTTCAAAATTATATGGGTTTGCTCAACTTATGCCAATTGATGACTTATGCGCATACAATTGCATACATCATACATTTTTTTCATTTTACTCCCCCTTTTTATCATAACCAAAAAATGTGATAATCAACTTAAAATATCCATGAAAGCAAGCAGAATAGCAAATGTAAACAAATAGAAATTTATTTGCGAAAGAAAACATCCAATACTTGCAAAGATAAGTTCAACACAATGACACATGGATAGTCAATTACAAAACATAGAAATACACTAAAATCTAGGGAGTTGGGGAACTAGGGCTTGGGTGGCTAACTACTAACTCTTCTAAGTTCCCTAGTTGATCCCTAAGACTATCAAGATACTCCTTTGTTTGGTGATGATTGTCGTTGACCTTGTCAATTAATAGTATAAATATCTAACAACATTATATTATTGATTTATAGAGAACTAATAATCTACATATGTATATTGATTATAATAATTTATATATAACGACTAAATGTCACTGTCAATTATTATAGTACTGGTGACATTTTGTGTAGATGGTTCCTTTCTAATTTTAATTTGGATGTTTAACTAACTAAAAAGAATTAATTTTTTATCCAAACAATATTGTTAGTTAAATTAAGACATGTTGTGTTATTGATTAATTAATTTCGAAATAATGGTTTGCCATAATATTCTAAAATTCGTTTACATAAAAAGTTTATTATTATATTCCATATCTAATAAAATTGATGATTGTTCTAGGAATTGGGATTCTTAATTAGTGAAGCAAAGATGTTGCTTACTTTTGCCAAAATTCCAAAGCTTCTCTCTAAACTCTAAGGGCATGGGCAGTAGAGCCGGCCACGTGAAGCTGCTTCTCAAATAACTTTGAACAGCTAAGCTGGATGGGTAGCTAGCTTGATGCATGTTGTATGTTCTGGGCATGTAGTAAGCTTAGCTGGGTAGCTAGCTTGATGCATGTTGTATGTTCTGGGCATGTAGTTTTACCAAAGAACTATAATAATAATATTTTTATTTTATTTATTAGATGTTTGACTTGTATTTTATTCTTTTAAGAAATAATATTTACCTTCAAAATATAGAAAAATATTAGTTTTTACATTTTTAACACATTTTAATTATATTTTTTAACATTTTGACACAGTTTTAGTTAAAAACTACGGAGGGTTTTGGAAGCAATCCCCCAATGTTTGACACCTAAAATGGTTTATTCATAATTATGTAGAAATAGTAAAATTATTTAAACATAAAATACTCATCTAATGTTAAAAGTTGGGTTTTCGTTTATAGTCAAATTCTAGAAGTACTTAAATCTTAGTATTGTTACGAGTTCATGATATTTCTACTCATATGGATTCTTAGGCCTTAGAGAATCAAGAAGAGTATATGCTAGATCTGATAAATAAGTCTAGAATAATTGTTTTAGAAACCAATATTTATTAGACAGTCATTCTAGTTAATATATATATATAGTTTAAATCTGCTTCAGCCCAAGAATACCTAGGCTAGAAATTCCTAAGACAACATCAAGATTAGATAATCATAAAGGATATCTATAAAGCCAAAATATAAGTCATCTAGTTAGATTATTAGATAGAATCCAGATGATAGTCAGAAGAGCATAATTAAAAGTTATGGAAATTTGTAAAAGAGAAAATAATCATTTTTGCAGCAAAGCTAATATGATAAAATTTGAATTATAGTTAAAATATGCTAAGTAGTTAGTTGAATAAGACAAAATCCTTATAATAGAGTATAAATAGCTTATAATCTAGTATTCTAGAAAATTAGTCACATAAAGTAGGTATGGCTGAGAGATTGCAAATCTCACTCAAGTAACTCGTCTAAGTCACTCGACTAATCAAAAGGCCTCAATCAAATAAAATATTTGTCTACTCGAGTATTCGCCAGATATCTAATATCACTCGAGTAATTATAAAAAAAATTAGTCGAGTATTTTTCAAAACCCTTCAAGGAGTTTTAAACCCAAACATGCTAGTAAGTATAAATAAAGACTCACTCAACTAAAAGTCTCTCTTTCTCTCTCATCTCTCTCAAGCTCTAGCTCTCAGCATCTTGTTTCCAAGTAACCAAGATGAACCGTGCCCAAGCCTAGCTCATATGACTCGAGCCCAAGACAAGAGGAGTTGAGCCCAAGTCTAGCTCACATGACACGAGCTCAAGACTAAAAACAAGTTCACAAATCAAGACTGAACTCAATAAATCTCTTAATTTAGTTCAATTCCAACCCTATATATAACACATGCGTTAATAAATAAAGTATCAATACACTAACACTTATTATAGAATCTCATCGCAGGCACAAGTAATTGGGGAAACATTTTATTTAAGGGACATTACGGGTTGCCCACCCGATCAGCCCGCTAAAGATGACTGAATGATGGATACCATTGTCATAATCTCATCTTTAAAAGGATGAGACTTCACCCATGGAGAAGAAAAGGCCAGTAGGGCCATCATCGGGCAGGAGGGCAAGCTTCACCGGACATTCAGCACCTTCTTCTACACTCCGGTGGCCCGTATTTTCGTTAATGTCAGTTTTGACGTAACCGGGGCAGACGCAATTGATTAAAAAACCCGGGTTCTTCTTCGCAAGGATTCTCGTGTAGGCGTTCATGGCAGCTTTCGACATTGTGTAGGCCGATAGGACGACCGGCCAGCCTCTGGTCTCCAGTGATCCTGCTTTGAAATCTCTCAGGAACTCATCATTTATCAACTCATCAATCTTCTCTTCTGTAAGGCTTTCCACATCATTTAACACTGCTCTAACCCACTCGCCTGGTATGTTCTGAGACAAAGATTTTTCGACCACATTCTAAGACCCAATGTTAAGCCAAATCTGAAGTGGCGAAATGAAAATGGCAATAGGATTGTTCAATATTGTGATTTTTACAGTTCAAGGGCTGCATCGGTTATGAAAGAAGGTACCTGTAACAGCCCTCCTGTAGAAGAAACATTGACGATCCTCGGCGAACCAGATAGCTTCAAGACGGGGATAAATGCTTCGATCATCCTCTTTGCACCGTAGTAGTTTGTTTGCAAGCACTCTTCAGCCATGTCATAAGTCTGAGTCATCGCTCCGCCCAAGTTTTCATGGGTCAGTGCCTGAGGCTGAATCAACAATGGCATATCAAGCCTTCATCTAATTAAGTTCGGTGGGATATATGAATTTTAACTTGTCAATCATTTCTATCAATGCTAAAGACCAAATATTAACAATCCTTAGTTAATAAAGACACATGTATAAGAACTTGAATTTGAATTAAGTTTATGAGATTAGAAGACAGAAGATTTGCACATTCAAGGTATTAGGGGGGCACCAATAAAAACTTGGATTAAATAGCATTCTCCCTGGGGAAAAGGGCATAGGAAAAAAAAAAACAGAAAAATCAGATTCCATAATCACAATTGCATCAATTTGAGTTTATTGATTGAGAGCAAAAGAAATGAGGTATAAAGACTCACTCCTCCCTTAGCCATTGTTGACCGGAAAACTTCCCAGTCCATGATGAGTCCCCCAATCCCAGCATTGTTCACCTACAAGGATTTGAGCAATTTAATTATTTTTCTCAATAAAAAACTAACTGAATATCTAAAAAATAGAGCAAGATATGAATCCTTAAGTAGGGTAGGACCAACTTTTCAATTAAATGGCATAAATGGTCATTGAATTTTGCATTAAAGTTCAAAAAAATTATTAAATTTTAATTAAATATATAATTCCATAACTACCATCAATTATAATTAAAAAAAACTAACAAAATACCGACGTTTTTATACTTTAGTCTAAAGTTTTATGATATTGTTTTGCACTTTAGTGCAAAATTCAGTATCTTTTTTTGTATTTTAGTGCAAAATTCAGTCTAAAGTTTTTGTAACCCTTTTATATTTTCAGGCAAAGTTAGTGGTCATTTGTGCTATGTAGCTATTCACGTTATTAGCCACAAACGCCAACATCCTATTAGCCTTATTTAAAGGCAAATTATGGTAGTTATTGAATTATATACTAAATTGAAATTCAATAACATTTTTACACCTTAATGCAAAATTCAATGATCGTTTCTATTTAGTCCCATCTTTCCCTACTCTTTTCGTCTTTGTTTTCTTCTTCGTTTGATAGCAACAATTATACAATCAGGAATCCTAATCCCACTAGATAGAGTTAGGAACATATAATTTACAAAACTTTATTTCTCGTGTTATATTTAAAAAATTTTAGCGTAGTTTCCTGTGATCTTCTTCTTTTGTGAGAAACAAAAAATTATAAAAAAAAATGCTCATCAGAACTTTGAATTCACTTTTTGATTCCATATTGCCCACTTGTTGAAAAGGGTAACACAGTTTGAGAAGGGGTGGAGAAAAGATTAGTATCAAATAAGCATCTTGATACAGCTAAAGTCAACTGTCAAGAGCCAAGCCAGCAGTTCTTAACCCAATTAATCCTGGGAAGCTACCCACAGAGTTTTGAACAGAAGACAAGCTAAGATTGCACAGAATTATAATAACAATAAAGTAGAAGAAGAACAACTAGAAGGAATTAAGAATTGATTTGTGAATCCTACCAAAATATCAAGTCTTCCAAATTTGGTCTTGATGAAATCAACAAGGCAAGCAATACTAGATGGTTCCACCACATCAAGCTGATGGAAGAGGACATGATCAGAAAGGCCACACCCTTTGAGTTTCTCTAGAGCCTCAAGTCCCTTCTTCTCATCTCTGGCTGTTAAAACCACCAGGACCCCATTACAAGCCAACTGCCTACATATTTCAAACCCTATTCCTTTGTTTGACCCTGTAACAACTGCATATCTACACAACAAAAACAAGAAAGAAATGAATAACACAAGGTGGGGGGATAGCTGGTTTAGAAACTAAGATGCAGATGTGAAATTTCCAAGTAAAAGTACCTATTCTTGTTTGGGACTGCTGGTGTTGCCTCCGCCATTGCTGAACAGAAGGGACCTGCCCAGGGGATTCGGTTTCAGAAAATGGGTTGTTGGGTCTTCATTGCAACTTTTACTCTTTGTTTCGTTGTGGGTGTTTTCCCAGTGGGACCCAGATGCCTCATCTGATTGTGTGGCAGAGAAAAAAAAGAAAAAAAAAACAAGGGAAATTGTGAAACTCCCAGTCTGTTTGGCCGGTTTGAGGTTTGACATATTTAGAAGTTTCCTAAGATCAAAAGGATATTCTTACAAATCATGCACGTGAAGGTTTCTTTATATTTGTAGTTACCTATTCTTGTTTGAGACCGCTGGTGTTTCTGCCGCCATTGCTGAACAGAAGGGACCTGCCGAGAGGATTTGGTTTCAGCACCCGGGGTTGTTGGGTCTTCATTCCAACTTTTACTCTTTGTTTTTTTCTTCTTCTTCTTCTTTTTTTTTTTTTTTTTGATGAGTGTTGCACCTGACTAGTCTGGGGATAGCAGCTCGGACCCCTCAATGTTGCTACTAAGTAAACCGCGGAATGTGTTTGGTTGACCAGGGTTTAAGGTAGGATCCATTAATATCACCACCAAAGCCCTCCCCCAGAAGAAAGCAAATATCCTCCCTAGGAATCGAACCCATGTTGATGGCCTCCAGCATGACATACAATCCCCTCATTTGCCACCCAATTGTGCCCCAAGGGACAACTTTTACCCTTTGTTTCCTTGTGTGTGTGTTGTCAGTGGGAGCCAAATGCGTAGTTTGTTGTGTGACAGATTAAAAAATATGGACATTATCAAACACCGAATTTTATATGTTGTGCAAGCAACATAAAATTTGTCAGACTCATCAAATTGAGAGAGAGGGGGTATAGGTCTCAGGGGTGGGACCTACACACCAACATCTTCTGCTAGTCCGACACTGACAACATATCATTTTTATATCAAACTCTCTACCCATTCGGCCAATTTGAGGTTGACATATTTAGAATTTTCCTCGGAGTTAAAAGGATATTTTTACAAATCATGTACATGTGAAGGTTTGATTATATTTGTCGTTATCAAGATATAATAATAAATTTATTTAATTAAAAATACTATCGTTAAGCTATCTAATCCTACAAAAGAATAAGGAAAATTCTATCACCAGCCCACATTATTATTCTTCACCATTAATTACTCATTGCAACCCACATATTCCAAATTTGCCCTCCTCCATTTACATGTTCCCTTTACACTCATCTAGTTGGGTTGGAGGTAGAAGACTGCAAGGTAGGTGTGCATGTTATTCTGGCTGGGCTGGAGGTTCCTAGCGTTGGGTCAGTTGTGGGTGGAGGTCGACCCGTTGCAGGGTGACGATGGGGGGTTTGAGGAACCCTCGTCGCCGATCAAGGTTGCAGAACCCTTGACCGTCGTTGGAACCCCCGACCAGTGACGGTCAGGGGTTTTACAACCATGATCAGCGACCATTGGGGGGTTCCCACGAACCCTCGACTAGCGACAGTCAAGGGCTTTGCAACCCGTGTTCGGCGACGATCACGGGGTTCTTGAATCTCGATCACTTATTGTCACCCCCGACAATGGAAGTTGGGGGTTCTATAGGCAATCGAGGGCAAAACCAGCGGTCGTCGAAGCAGCCACAAAAAAATAAATTTTTTAAAAATTATTTTTTTAATACAAAATAATTTTTAAAAAATATTTGAATTTTATTTAAAATATGTGAAAATTTTTATTTTTTAATTAATTTTTTAAATATTTGATATTTTGAAATGTCTTATATTTAAAAAAAATTATCTAATTGTGTTATGTAGTGTAACGTGGCAGTATTGTCTACACTCGATCGCGTAATATTAGGTGAACCCTTAGTGGTAGTGGATGTATTGAGATAACATGGTTTGAGGTACATGGTATCATATCCAATGTAGGTGGCTCTTACGAACCAGCATCGCTGCATAGTTATAGTGAGACTGGACTATCGACATCTTTGCCAGTACCTTTTGGGCATGTCCTTTATAGATCCGCCAAGCTCTTAAAACAACAACATCAGGAGTACCACGGAGTCAGTTTCGACCACCCACCACACCAGCAGATACCCAACAAAAAACCAAGAAGGGGTCACGTAATTAATTTATGTTGTACTATAATTGAGTTGTAAATATTTGGAGTACTTACACATTAAATTTTAGTCTTTATGTATTTTTTATTGCAATATTATTTCTTATTCAATTTTATTTATGTATATACATACATATATGGGGCATAATATAAAACATAGAAAAAAACTTATACATAAATGGATACAACAAAAATTGAAGCACAACTTCATTTAACTTTTGGAGAAAATATGAGTACGTAACATTACTTCAAAGTGTATAACATTACTTAAGAATTTAATATAAAATTTTGTGAAAAAAATAAAACATAAATACATAAATTGAACCCTGACCGCGGGAAGTTGGGGAGGCAAGGGTTCCCCGACTGCCCGCGGTGGGGAACCCTTGAGTTCCCTAACTACCCACGATCAGGAAAGCCTAGCAGGCTTTCCCGACAAAGGGTAGTCGAGGAAGCCAAGCTTCCCCAACTACGGGAAGTCGAGTCGTGGAGTGTGAGGGAAGCCTGTAGTCAGGCTTCCCCGACCATGGACTGTCAGGGAATTCAGGCTTTCTCGACCGCCCACGGGTAGAGGAACCTTGGGTTCCCTACCCTAACCCTGTGGTCGAGAACCCATCATCTAGCATTTTTTTGTTGCGTAGAGACAATGGATTACAAGCTAGCATATGAGTTGCTGCTATTGTTGTTTATTGTCTATGAGCTATAAGTGATTGGAGAAAATCACTACAAGTGATCGGAGAAATGGATGCATAAGGAAGGAAGTGGGTTGTGAAGAGCAAGAAAGTAGGTTGTGATCGGAGAAGTGGTTTATATAGGGGTATGGAGCAATCCCAAGTCTTCTAAAATTAGGATTCATACAGATAATATCTATCTTGACATTTTGAAACTTGATAGTGTTGGTCCCTTAGGGTATGACCACTTAAGATGGGGTGAATTGAGTGATTAAAATTTTTCTAAATTTTAATAAATATTCTCGATTAATGATTTTATTGAAAATTATATATTTGATAAATATAATAAATTATATTTGAGATTAATAATAAATGTAAGTTGTAAGATATAACAAAAATAAATACAATGAGGCACAACACAATTTATAGTGGTTCGATGTCTTCACACACACCTAGTCCACCCTTCTAAGATCTAACCACCCTTAGGGTTCCACTAAAATAATTTCACCAAGATTTTTCACAATACTTTACCTTGAAAACTAGATACACACCTACATTACAACGGATTCTAGGCAACCACTACACCAATGTTTTCTTTTTAGTTCACATTAGAAATTAGATTCACCTAGATTTTAACGGATTTAGAAAACCTATACAATACTCAATAATAATTTAAATATTACAAATAGTTTGTCCACATTTAGACACAAATGAGCAATTAAGAACAAATTATACAAGGTAATAATATTTAAATAAATAAATAAATTTGTAACCTCAAATGGAGAAGTTTGGATTTGTCATAGAAGACTTGAAAACTTTTCTCTTCTTATCTTGTGGCTCTTCGGTGGATGTGCAATAATGCTTCGAGAGCCTCAAATTGCTTGGATGTTTTTTTTGAGAGTTTTCAGGTGCTTTGGATATGCAATGGAAGCACTTGAATGCTCAAAAAATAAGTTTGAAATGGTATTTATAAACATTTTAGTCACTAAAGAAAATGTTAATAAAAAATTTAAAATTCAAAAATTGTTTAACCTTTCTCAAATAATAAGAAAATGTCTTACCTTCAATTTAAAATAAATTTACTTTTTGCATAATGATGAGGGAATATTTATAGGGGGGCAATTTTACTGTGCTACCCCTAGAGGTTACTATTAACTTGGAGCCATGTGTGCTAGTAAAGGCCAATGGGCGATCGCCACGTGTCAAGACTTAGGAGTTCCGCTTATCTTTATAATCTTTATTATGATTTTGAATTGGAAAGAGATAAAGAAGAAGATTAAGTCAACCAATGATATCTTTAAATATCTCAAGAATTATCTCTATTAGGGAAGATTATCTTTTCTCCCCATGGAAAGGGGATCAACCTCTCCTTTTGAAATATATCTTATCTCCTAAGGGAAAGGCCACGGGACATCTATAAATAGAGGACAGGCTCTACAGGTATGGGGGCGGACTCCTAAGGGACTCTTTTACTATCTTCCATTACTATTATACTCCTCAAAAACCCTATGAACTGACTTGAGCGTCGGAGGGATCACGGGGAGCGAGTCCCCACCCTTTTTGCAGGTACTCGGTCCGAGACAGAAGAAGGTGATCGGCTCCGCATCATCAATTGGCGCCCACCGTGGGGCCTTCGTCTTTTCCTTCTGTTTTCCAAGTACAATTTCAAGCCGTAGGAAATCTATTCAACTCAATTACACATATTTGCTTATTGCATCATGGGTACGCTTGTTTCTCTTTTAATATTTTTTGTGCCTCCTACGATTTTATTTTTCAATTATTGTTTTATGTAAAAATAATTGAAAGAGAAGGCCAAAAGATTCATATATATATATATATGTTCAATCACATAAAAGAAGCGTAATTCTGCCACTGCATTCATATTATATGAATATATATATGTTGGAGAAAAGCTTATCATGGAAGCCTAGTGGAGTAAATAAGAAGAGAGGTGTTATATTATAATATTAAAGGGGAAGACTTCCTGGAAAAGGGGTATATACCCAGAAACCACCATGGATGAGCCAGGCGATGGCCGCAGCAAGCAGCGATAATGGTTGCGACGGAAGCTCCGTTAATATCGCTTTGGTTAAAACTTATTTCCCTTGTTTTATCATTCTAGTGTTTTAACTACTATTTATTGGAGAATTGCTAGATATATGCAAAAGGTTTTGATTTGAATTGCTTGATAGATATGCTCCAATGACTTGAATTTTAATTGATTCTGTTAAAATGTTCGGGATTAAAGACGAAAGGCTCGCCCCGAACACCTGCGGATGTAGGCGTTATGCCGAACCGCAAAAATAAAATACTCTATTTAATTGCGGACGTAGGCGTTACGCCGAACCGCGAAAATAAAATATTTGTTATTCTTTAATTGCGGATGTAGGCGTTACGCCGAACCGCGAAAACAAAATATTTGTTATTCTTTAATTGCGGATGTAGGCGTTACGCCGAACCGCGAAAACAAAATATTATTATTCTTTAATTGCGGACGTAGGCATTTCACCGAACCGCGAAAATAAAATAAGGATATTATTTGAAATCCCGTCATCAACTACAATCCAAGCCAGCATGTGCGAATGAAAACCGAAGGTCCGAAAGGCCTCGACAACGAAGGTCAAAGGATCAGATATGATCCTCGGGGGGCCCCGAACCCCCGAACACTCAAGAACAAAGGATCAGATATGATCCTCGGGGGGCCCCGAACCCCCGAACACTCAAAAACAAAGGATCAGATATGATCCTCGGGGGGCCTCGAACCCCCGAACACTCAAAAACAAAGGATCAGATATGATCCTCGGGGGGCCTCGAACCCCCGAACACTCAATATGAAAGGATCAAATGTGATCCTCGCAGGGCCTCAAACCCCTAACCAGAAAACATGAACGACTCAAAGGGGACCACCCCTACTAATTAAGGCACCAGTTCGGAGGCTAAGAACCTCCGCCAAATGAAGACCAAAGGGGACCACCCCTACTAATTAAGGCACCAGTTCGGAGGCTACGAACCTCCGCCAAATGAAGACCAAAAGGCACCAGTTCGGAGGCTACGAACCTTCGCCAAACGAAGACCAAAGGGGACCATAGCCTCAACCAACACAGCTTCGGCCAAACGGCCCCGAAGATAAGGCAAGCGGCCTCGGCCCCCACAGCCTCAGCCAACGGCCTCCGAAGACGAAGCACGCAGCCTTGGCCACCGCAGCTTCGGCCAAACGGCCCCGAAGATAAGGCAAGCGGCCTCGGCCCCCACAGCCTCAGCCAACGGCCTCCGAAGACGAGGCACGCAGCCTCGGCCAGCGGCCCCCAAAGATCAGGCATGCGGCCTCGGCCACCATAGCCTCGGCCACCATAGCCTCGGCCAGTGACCCCAGAAGACAAGGCACACAGCCTCGGCCAGCGGCCTCGAAGATAAGGAAAATTCTCGAACGTCACTATCACCTCGAGCGACCTAATCACCCTTTGCATAGGAAGACTGAAAAGGCACCGGGAGACTTAAAAAGCGAATTCAGCATCCGAGCCTACTAACCCAAATTTTTAGTAGAACTTTTTTACAGAGGCTCAGAAAAACAATGATGACTACTCCTTCAGCTACTCAAACTCCTCGCTCGATCAGCTCAAGGAGTGGGGGGCAAGTGATGAGGGAATATTTATAGGGGGCAATTTTACTGTGCTACCCCTAGAGGTTACTATTAACTTGGAGCCATGTGTGCTAGTAAAGGCCAATGGGCGATCGCCACGTGTCAAGACTTAGGAGTTCCGCTTATCTTTATAATCTTTATTATGATTTTGAATTGGAAAGAGATAAAGAAGAAGATTAAGTCAACCAATGATATCTTTAAATATCTCAAGAATTATCTCTATTAGGGAAGATTATCTTTTCTCCCCATGGAAAGGGGATCAACCTCTCCTTTTGAAATATATCTTATCTCCTAAGGGAAAGACCACGGGACATCTATAAATAGAGGACAGGCTCTACAGGTATGGGGGCGGACTCCTAAGGGACTCTTTTACTATCTTCCATTACTATTATACTCCTCAAAAACCCTATGAACTGACTTGAGCGTCGGAGGGATCACGGGGAGCGAGTCCCCACCCTTTTTGCAGGTACTCGGTCCGAGACAGAAGAAGGTGATCGGCTCCGCATCATCACATAAGAAATCAAGATTTGAAAATTTAAATATAAGCTTTTGAGACATAAATAATTAAAACAAGAAAACATGTCTAAAAATAATATTTTTTAGTTCAAAATAAATTTACTTTTTGCATGAGTAAGAAAAAATATTTATATCATAAAAATATTTTAGTTAATTATCAAAACTTAATTAATATGAGCAAGTTGGCTCAATAGATAGGATTAAAGCTTTTATGGATAATGTTTATTCTAATATTCTAAAATCTTTTTAGAATTAAAATTCTTTATAGGTAATTACCTATTCTTTTCATAAAACATTCAAAGAGATTTTCAAATGTCAAAATTATTTAGTTTATACGTTGTGTATAACTCCTAAATAAGAAAATTTACACTTTTTTAGTTCAATTTTTTTTTTTTTTGAACTTCTAGAGTTTTTTAGTCTTTTTGATGAACTTTTTCTAATGACAACAATATTCATTTGTAAAGAAATTAATTAATAATTATTTTGTGTGAATACTTTTAAATTGTCATTACTATCTAATTAAAACAAGTAATTTTGCAAAAGAGGAAGAGAATTATTCAGTTAAAGGTCGATGACTCTTAGGAATTATTCAGTTAAAAAGCCTTAATAACTAAAAAGCTAAAATTCATCTAACTGACCAAGTAATTTGTTTTTAGTTGACTGTTCTGTTAAGTTTGTACCTGTAATTGCCCAACACCAGAGGAAACGTTAATTATTATTGCTGAATCTACTGAGAGGTGGAGGGGAATGAATGCTTCAATCGTTCTTTTTACCCCATAGTAGTTTGTTTCCAAACACTGTTCAGCCAAACTGTAAGTTTGTGTTGTAATCTCTTTCCAGATGATCTTTCTCCAGTCAATTTCAGCTCCTTCTCTCTGCAAACACTAGAAAATAACTCAATCCTCCTAACCCACCCCAACTTAACCACAACTAGAGAAGGAAAGGTAAACAAAGGCATGCCATATTTCCATAGTATCGACCACACATTAGTTCCAACTTTGGGTTAGTATATACACATTTACATTAATTCTAAATTCTTCATCTATTTGTTTTAAAATATAAGTATTTGTATAAGTTTAGGATAAAAAATAAAATCAAACCATCAAACACACAAATAAATACAAAAGTTTTACGTGAAAAACCTAAGTTGAAAAAAAGTTATGGGCAAAAAAAAGCATTACAATAATTTTAGTGTATTGAGTACTTATTTATAAATTTATAATTTATTGATTTATATAAATTTATAATCTGATTAGAAGATAAATCATGAAAAAAATAAATCTTTAATTGCAAATGTGTTCTAATCACAATGAAATTTAAATTCTAAGTCACAATTATCATATTATTATTATATTTATATATTTCACTAAATGAGCTCAATGACATAAATTTTAAATTGAAATGTTATTTCAGCATTTGGTTGTGACACTTTTAGATATTTGAGTATTAATATATTATATTTTACGTCACATCAATATAAATATATAACTAGGGTCGCAAATGAATCAAGTCATTCGTGAGCGACATAGTGCTTAACTTGACAAAAATTCGTTCGAATTCATTTGTTAAGATAAACGACCCGAGCTTAAACGTAACTTTAAATCTCGATTTATAAAAGAATAGAGTTTGAATTTTGTAAAGTTCAACTCGTTAAAATTTACGAACATGTTCAATTAGAGGTTCATGAACTAATAGATTAAATTAGAGAGTATTAAACATGTTTGATTAGAAGTTTGTGAATAACATCATTTATAAATATATTAATACATTTATTTTTAATTTTATAAATATATTATTTAATCTAAAATTATCAAATTTTAAATTATTATATATATTAATTTAATTATTTAATATAATATAATATAAATATCTATATAATAAGAAAAAAAATGTATAAAATGTATTAGATTCACATTTTATTTGTATGGCTGAGATTAATGGCAAATATATTATATGACTGAGATGAAAAGAAGAAAGGTTTTTGAATGTATAATTTTGTGTGATTGATGGAAGTGAAAAGATAGAGATAGCTCTACTGGTGCAATGAGGAGATTTTCCTCTCTCCCATTACCTGACTCACTGCTTCTTTCTCTTTCTTTCTCTTTCTCTTTCTCTCTCTCACAAACCAACCCATCTACGCCGTCGCCAGCCCCCCTGTTGCCCCATCAACCTTTATTGCCTCTCCCTCATCGTTCGCTACACCCTCTCTCGCCGCCCCCCTTCACTGTTTGCCCACCCACGCCATCTCATTTTTCCCTCTCTCCTATTGCCCCCATCTCTCTCACGAACCTACCCACCCAAGCCATCGCTGGCCCCCCATGTCGCCCCACCGGCTATCGTCGCCCCTCTCTCCATCGTTCCTTACACCTCTTCTCGGCCATCGTCGCTATTCATTGTACCCCCTCTCGGTCGTCGTCGCCCCTCCCTCCGCCGTTCAATGATGTGTTTCTTTTTATTTCTTCACTTAACGGTACTTTGTTTCCCCAATAATCTATCATTCTCTTTTCTCTATGAGTACTAGTGTTTAATATATAAGTTCAGTGATGTTTGTTAGTTTGTTGATATATATAAATATATGTAGTTTTCTATTTCTGGATCTCTTTTGCCTTAGCTCTTCCTTGTTGTCTGTGGATTTTATCATTTGTGCATATATATATATATATATGTGTGTGTGTGTATCTACAGGTGTCGGCGTGTTTCTATATCGAATTGGGTTTTTGATTTTTTTTATTTATTTAGTTCTGCTGGATAATGTGTGCTCTTTTTAGGGACTTTTAAAAAGAAAGTGAAAGTTTAAATACATTAAAAGTATTTATTTGGAACTATCTAAAAAATTGATCTAAGAATGAAGGGATTATTTGTTTGTAGCTATTTAAAAAGAAAGCGAGGGTGATTTGCTTAATTGATCTTCTTGCAACAAAAAAATTAAACTTACACACTCAAAAAAATATATAATTTGATGTCAATTGCACTAATTGGTGTGCATTTTAATTTTAATATCTTTTAGATTGCAAAGTATTGGTTGTGGTGCATTATTTGATATTTAATTTTTTTATATTTGATTTGTTTGAAATTGTAGAATACATGCTGGTATTTAATTGTAGAAAACAGGCTGATATATAGAATACTTACTGGTAGATGATGTGTTTTATTATATAGATAGTAATTTTTTTCTTTTTATTATAAAACGTTAACAAATATACAATAACTTTAATTTCTGTTTTTTGTTCAGTATTTACAATTTCTTTTTTACTTGCTCTTATATTTTGATTTGCAATATTGGTGAATATTATAAATCATATATGTTTGTTTTTTATTTGAGTTTTATAGAGCATTTAAATTATAATTGCATTTTAATCTTAATATTATTTATATAAGCATACGTTAGTATATAATAAAACATAATAACAAATTAAGTTTTAACAAAATAATAATAGATTTTGACGAACTTAAGCTTGGGCTACCAGCAGGCGCTCAAGCTTGAACTCGTAATGAGCTGAGCACAAGCCAAGCTCACATAACTCGAGCTCGAGTCTAGAAACAGGTTTGCAAGTTGAGACTGAGCTCAATAAAACTCAAAACTTGACTCAATACTAACCCCATATATATATATATATATAACACATTAATTCGTAGAGTATCAATACATTACTAAAACTTACAGAATCTCATCCCAGGCACAAGCGATTTAGGAAACGTTTTATTTAAGGGACATTACGGGTTGCCCACCCGATCAGCCCGCTAAAGATGACTTAATGATACCACTGTCGTAAGCTCATCATTAAAAGGATGAGACTTCACCCATGGAGAAGAAAAGGCCAGTGGGGCCATCATCGGGTAGAAGGGCGAGCTTCACCGGACATTCAGCACCTTCTTCTACACTCCGATGGCCAGTATTTCCGTTAATCTCGGTTTTAACATAACCAGGGCAGACGCAGTTGATCAGAAAACCCGGGTTCTTCTTCGCGAGGATTCTCGTGTAGGCGTTCATTGTAGCTTTGGACATTTTGTAGGCCGAGAAGACGACAGGCCAGCCTTTAGTCTTCAGTAATCCTGCTTTGAAATCTTGCAGGAACTCATCATTTATCAGCTCGTCTATCCTCTCTTCTGTAAGGCTTTCCACATCATTCAACACTGTTCTAACCCACTCGCCTGGTATCTCCTGAAACAAACATTTTCGACCATATTCTCTGAGATGATCAGCTACAAATCTAAGACCCAATGTCAACCCAAATCGGATGGGGCGAAATGAAAATGGCAATAGCATTGTTCAATATTGTGATTTTTATAGTTAAGGGGTTGCATCGGTTATAAAGAAGGTACCTGTAACTGCCCTAATCCAGAAGAAACATTGACGATTCTCGGCGAAACAGATAGCTTCAGGAGGGGGATAAATGCTTCGATCATCCTCTTTGCACCATAGTAGTTTGTTTGCAAGCACTCTTCAGCCATCTCATAAGTCTGAGTCATCGCTCCGGCCAAGTTGTCATGGGTCAGTGCCTGAGGTTGAATCAACAATGGCATATCAAGTCTTCATCTAATTGAGTTGGGTCGGATATATGAATTTTAACTTGTCAATCATTTCTATCAATGCTAAAGGCCAAACGTTCACAATCCTTAGTTAATTAAACATGACTAAATAGCATAAATGTATAAGAACTTGAATTTGATTAGGGAGACAACAAGAAAACGATCATTTGCCATATCAAACATGATTGAATAGCATAAATGATTACTGAACTTTACATTAAAATATAGAATTATAAAAAAATTGGCATTTAACGACAATTTTTCAAGCATTTTGCAGCAGTTAACCACTGCAAAGTGATTTAGCGATAGTTTTAAAAATTGCCACTAAAATTAATAGTTGTCGCAGAGAATTTAGTGGCAATTTTCAATAATCACTAGAGTAATCGCAGCAAATTACATTTTCTGCAACGATTTGACAATCGCCATGAAATAATAGATTTAGTTACAGTTTTGAAACCGCTGTTGTTTCCCACGTGCGCCCTTGCTTGACCCCCTCCCCTGCGCTCCATGTGGCAATACTAGAAATTTAATTCCAACGCCTTCCCCTTCCCAATTTCAAACTTGGAACCTTCCATATTGGTACGAAGCCATCTAATTTGCGAAACCTCCTTGATACCACACATATTAATTATATACTAATCTAATCATTATTTTTCAAAATTAAATTTTATATTTTTTAAAATAAATTAAAAAATAAATTAATTGATTAAATTAAAAATTATTTTTTTAAGGAATAATGGAATAAATTAAAAATAAATTAAATGAAATTAATTAATTAATTAAAAAATAAAAAAGAAGAGTTAACATATTTTTTAAAAATTTCTTTTTATAAATTATTAAAATTTTATATATTTTTTTAATTATTAAATTATTTTAAAACCATAGCAAAATTTAATTTTTATTTTTTAATTATTAAATTATTTTTAAAATTTTACGTCAATTTTTTAAAAATTATCATAAAATTTAATTTTTTAATGAATTTTGTGACAGATAGTCACAAATGTTAATTTAATTTAATTTTTTAATTATTAAGTTATTTTCTAAATTTTGCAATAATTTCTCAAAAAATGTCGCAAAATTTAATTTTTATGTTTAATTATTATATTATTTTCTAAATTTAAAGGAAAAATTTAATTTTAAAATTTAAACTTTTTAAATTTTGCGATGATTTTTTTTAAAATCGTAGCAAATAAATTACTATAAAAAAATTAATTTTTGTATAATGTAAAAATGTCGCTAAACTTTAATAAGTAGCTAAAAGATCACTTCACTTCAATTTAGTATTCAATATCGTAATTATCGTCAATTATCATTAGAAAAGATTAATGAAATATTGACGTTTTTATATTTTAATACAAAGTTTAGTGATTTTTTTTATTTTTTAGTACATAGTATTATGAGATTAAAAGACACTTTATGTGATTTTTCATATCCTGATAAGATTTAGAGCACACAGAATATTTGCACATTTCAAAGGATAAGGGGGGAACCAATAGAGACTTGGATTAAATGGCATTCTCCTTAAGGAAAAGGGCATAGAAAAGAGAAAGAAAAATCAGAATGCATAATCACAATTGCATCAATTTGAATTCTTCATTGACTGAGAGCAAATGAAATGAGGTATAAAGACTCACTCCTCCCTTAGCCATCACTGACTGGAAAACTTCCCAGTCCATGATGTGTCCCGCAATCCCAGCATTGTTCACCTACAACGATTTCAGCAATTTAATTATTTATCTCAAGAAAAAATTAACTGAATATCTAAAAAGCAAGCCAAGACATGGACAACTGTGACAAGACCATATTTCTGCTTAAGTAGTATAAATAGTTACTAAATTTTGTACTAGAATACAAAAGGTTACTGAATTTTAATTTAGTATATAATTTCATGACTATCGTTAATTGTCATTAAAAGAGATTAATAGAAAAATGACATTTTTGTACTTTAGTATAAAATTTAATGATTTTTTTTTATGTATTTTAGTACAAAATTAAGTGACAACTTTTATAATTTAATGCAAAGTTTAGTGCCAAGATTACCACAAAGAAATGAAAAATTAGAACTGGAGTTGTGGTGGTGGGGCTGCCCAGCGAGGAATGGGGTTGGGGTGGTTGATGGTGGTGGGGTGGTCGTCGGCGATGGGTGGTCACCAACGATTGGTTTTTTTTGCTAGGCATTGGGTTTGGGATAAAGAGAGAGAAGTTGAATATATTTAATATTATTAAATTGTATTTAGCTGAATATAAAAAAAAAAAGTGATGATGTGTAAAATTGGATGAGTTGTTAAAATTTTATTGGAAGAGACAACTATGGAGACAGTCTCTTGGACAGCAGATCTGGACTCAAATCCCACTAGGTAGTCATTTATACGGACATATCCTTTGCAGGCTTTATTTCTGGTGTTATGTTTAATCTTCTTCTTTTGTTGTAAACAAAAAATTATTAAAAAAAATGCTCACCAAAACTTTGAATTCAATTTTTGATTCCATATTGCCTACATGTTGAAAAGGGTAGCCAAGTTTGAGAAGGGGTGGAGAAAAGATTAGTATCAAATAAGCATCTTGATACAGCCAAAGTTAACTGTCAAGAGCCAAGCCAGCAGTTCTTAACCCAATTAATCCTGGCAAGCTACCCACAGAGTTTTGAACAGAAGACAAGCTAAGATTGCGCAGAATTAAAATAACAATAAAGTAGAAGAAGAACAACTGAGAAAGAATTAAGAATTGATTAGCGAATCCTACCAAAATATCAAGTCTTCCAAATTTGGTCTTGATGAAATCAACAAGGGAAGCAATACTAGATGGGTCCACCACATCAAGCTGATGGAAGAAGACATAATCAGAAAGGCCACACCCTTTGAGTTTCTCAACAGCCTCAAGTCCCTTCTTCTCGTCTCTGGCTGTTAAAACCACCAGGACCCCATTACAAGCCAACTGCCTACATATTTCAAACCCTATTCCTTTGTTTGACCCTGTAACAACTGCATATCTACACAACAAAAAACAAGAAAGAAATGAATAACACAAGGTGGGGGATGGCTAGTTTAGAAACTAATTAGATGTAGCTCTGAAATCTCCAAGCAAGAGTACCTGTTCTTGGTTGGGACTGCTGGTGTTGCCTCCGCCATTGCAGAACAGAAGGGACCTGCCCAGGGGATTCGGTTTCAGCAACTGGATTGTTGGGTCTTCATTGCAACTTTGCCTCTTCGTTTCTTTGTGGGCGTGTTCCCAGTGGGACCCAGATGCCTCATCTCATTGTGTGACGCACAAAAAAACAGGGAAATTGTCAAACTCCTATCTGTTTGACCGGTTTGAGGTGAACTTCGTGGACAAGTTTCCTCCTCTTGTAAGAGAAAAACGGTTAGAGGGCGCATGAAATTTTTATACACATACTTCGATGTTGAGAATAGAATTTATAAATGTTAAAAAATTTAATATTTATATCGTATATTTACTATAATATAGGTCTGCTTATTTATAAAAGGTGTAAAATAATTAGGAGTCTATTAAAATTAAGATTCGTATAAATAATATCAATTTTGAAAATTGTTGTAATACCTCGTTTCGGCATAAAATTATCACGTAATTTAAATAAGATTAGAATACTAAAAATTGGCTTGATAGTAAAAATAAGTCACCGAATCGATCACAAGGAGTATCCTAAAACCTTAATGTCTAAAGAAAATGATATGGTATTAATCAGCATTTCGAGATAGGATTTATGGCATTAAAAAAAATCAGAATCGAGATTATTTTTGGTACAACTATGATTCAGGTTAAAAAATCGAATCGTCGTAGGGGACTTCTAAAAAGCCAACGAAACACTGAAAAGGCTCCAGTTTTGCGTAAGGATCAATCCTAAAGTGGTTTTGGAATGAAACAAAGGTTTTGTGAGGGCGCAGAGATAAAATTGTCCTTATTGAGTAATCTTGAATTTATTAATTGTGGATTTTTGGTATTTAAATCTGAATGAAATTTACGTCTGAGGGTGTAATTGTAATTGTGAAATGCTCAAAGTGAAATTTAGAATTAATTGAGGAATTTATATATAATTTGCATGATTTTAATAAATTATACATATATATTATACGTAGTATATTATATAAATTATTTGTATATATATGTGTGTGTTGAGTATGTGCCTCGTGGCCAAAAATTCTACAAGAAATATAATATAATATATATAAATTAGAGTGGTAGCCAAGGTGTTTGGCAGCCAAGGATGCTGCATATAATATATGTGTATATGCGTGGAGCCAAGTTTAAGACAATGTAAAAATAGGCTTAGGCGCAAGGGAAGAAGGCAGGAAAGAAGAGAAAGGGGAGGAGGAGAAAGTAAGAAGAGGAAGAAAAAGAAAAAGAAAAGAAAAAGGGAAAATAGTAGAAAATTTTTGAAAAATTTTAAAAATTTATTTGAAGTTCGAGAAACGTGTTGGAACTCAAAATTTAGCATTTAAAAACTTGACACCATAGTCGAGGTTGAGCTCAAATTTTGAGGTATTTTGAATTACATTTAAGGTGAGTGTTCTTGTAATACCCGGTGTTGGTGTTAGAAAAGAAGAAAGCCTATTTGAAACTTTTAAAAAGTGCCATTGAGAAGGTGATGGATCTTTGAGAATAATGATACCCTATGAGATGGGCATTTTGGTAATTTAGATAGTGAATTCTAATAAATGGTAATTTGATAAGTTGAAAATAATTCATATGTGAAATTAAGTATGGAAGTGAATTAATTTCAAATTTTTGTATTTATGTAGAGATAAATGAGATTAATAATTCACAAATAGCATTTTTAGTAATTTGGAGTAGAATTTCATAAAGGAATTAAATTATGAAAAATATGAAAAATTTGAGAATATTCAATTATGAGATAAAATAATTAATTTTTTCCTAAATTGATAAATTATATTTATAATTAATGGATGGTTGAGATGAAAACTTGAAGGTAAAGGCTTGTGTCTAAAGGTGACACTTAGCAAGTTCTCCTCCAAGAGAAATGTGGAATTAAATAATTCTAAAAGAAAAGAGAAATTGATTTTGTAAGCATTCATGGGTGTAATGATTATTTGGATTAAATAAAATCTAAAAGAAAATGGTAATTAATCACCATTAATGCTTTGAAAAATATGGGGATTTAATTAAATGAGAAAGGAAATAAAAATTCAAGATAATCCAAGGGTGGAGGATTATTCTTGAAAATTAAATGAGAAAGGAAATAAAAATTCAAGATAATCCAAGGGTGGAGGATTATTCTTGAAAATGAGAAGTAATCTAAGGGATGAGATAAAATTTTTCAAGTTGGCATGGATTGCCAAATGGATTGAAATGGTCTAAGAGGAGAGATGAGGTGGAAGGTGGAGATTAAATCTTCAGAGAAATCCAAGGGCTAGGATTTTGTCTTCCCATTAGGCATGGATTGTGCTTTTGGTGAAGGGCTAACATTTATTCTTTTAAATTCACAAAGATTTAAGGGTTAGCATCCATTCTTGAAAGTGAAAAAATTAGTATAAATTGGCAAGTTAGGAAGACAAGTCTTCCTTTGGCCATTTGAAGAAATAAAGAAAGAAAAAAGAAGACAAGAAGAGAAAAGAAAGAGCAAAGGTAAGCTCTTGGTTTATTCTTATTAAGGTGAGGAGAGTCTTCTTATTCTTTCATTTAATCCAATATTCAAGAAAGCCTTTAGTCATCAAAGTTTTGTTTTCTCTTAAGGATTGAAAGCAAAAAAGATCTTGAAGTTAAAGATTGTGGAAGATCTAAGGGATTTAAGGTAAGGGATAGCCCCATGGGATGATAGCTAGCAAAGTTGTAAGTATGATTCATGAACTCTTATGTGTGCATTTGCATGTTGTTTGTGCTCAAGGATCTATAGCCATGAGGTTGTGTGGGGTAGGGTAGATTAAAGCCTCAAACCAAGGTGGTTATGAAGATGTGAGAGCCCTATCCATGTTTCATTGCATGCATTGTGTTATAGTAATGGAAGGATCTAAGAATCATGTCCCCAACAATTAAGCAAATCTCCTCAAATCATAATCACATGATTTTAGGCAATCCCTTGATTGTAGATTATGGTGTAGATGGAATGTTTGACTTTGTTATTACCTTGTACAGAATATTGTATAAATTCAATATGAATATCACCACCGGAAACTGTGGTGGATTTTCTCATTACCTTCTCATGGTATCAGAGCATTTTGGATTAACCTTCCTCGATGCAATGGCTTCCGGCACCTCTTCCTCCACTTTGTCTTTCAATACTATGGTCCATCTATTGACCATCAAATTATCCTCCTCCAACTATCTTCTTTGGCCTAGCCAAGTTTTACCTTTGCTACAATGTCAAAACCTTCTTGGATATGTGGATGGCTCTCTCCAACCTCCACCTGCTACCATTGGCTCATGTTCCACTGCTACTGTCAATCTGAAATTTGCTAAATGGCAGCAAACAAATCAATTGGTCATGAGCCTTTTTTTTGCTTTGCTGATGGAAAAAGCTTTCACATCTTGCTCTTTGAATGACACTCAGGTCTCCGACTGGTATACGGACACCGGTGCCACGACGCACATGACTTACAACGTTGCCAATTTAGACCAGGCTGACACGTACTCTAGTAAGGACTATGTTATTGTTGGTAATATTGCTCGCGGCCTCACCCTCGCCCTCACTGTCTCGCCATCGCTCTCTCGCTCTAGCTCTTGGTCGCTGCTTCGCCCTCGCTCAATCTCGCCTCTCGCTCACGGCCTTGCCCTCGCCCTCACTGTCTCGCCATCGCTCTTTAGCTCTCACTTGCTGCATCGCCCATTATAAAAAATTTGATTTTTAGCGACGATTTTTTGGCATTTAGTGGTGATTTTTAACCACCGCAAATACAGGCATTGCGCAGCATTTAGCGACGACTTTTATCAACCGCTGGTATAACCGCCGTTAAGTGATATTTTTAGCAGCAGTTTGAAAACCGCCACAATTAGCGGCAGTTTTTTAAATTTAGTGGCGGTTTTAAAACCGCTGCTAAATTTAATTGAATTTAATATTAAATTTAATTATAAAAATAATTTAACAGCGGTTTTTTTTTTTTTGCGACGGTCAAACCGCCGCTATTTATCGCATGCAAGCCAAAATCAAGCGCGTGCAAGGCCCCACTCCTGCGCGCCCACTGCCCCGCCCCCATGCGCGTGCTCACCCGTGCATCCGCCCGCCCGCCTACCACGCTTGCTAGAATTGCAATGTAATTCCCAAGTTTTGATCCCGTGACCACCTTTACGCGCATACGCGAGCAAAGCCAACTGATCTACAAAGCCACCTTGTAATATATTTGCACATATTAATTATAAAGTAATCCAACCACTATTTTTCAAAATTTACTTTGCACCCACAAACTCAAGTTTTTGAAATTACACTTAGCCCCAAATTAAATAAAATAAAAAAGTAATTTTATTTTTTATTGAATTGAATTAAATTAAATTAATTAATTGAACTCTCAAAACACCTAAAAAAGAATTAACATATTAACTTAATTAATTGAACATAAAATGTTTTAAGCCAATTAATTAAATTAAATAAATTAATTGATTAATTAATTTAAAATAAATTAATTAATTGATAAATTTAAAATAAATAAATTATTTAATTTAATTGAATGAAATTAAATAAATTAATTGATTAAAAAATAAAAAATATTATTTTTTAAAATTTAATTTAATTTAATTTTTAAATTATTAATTTTTTAAATTAAATTTTTTATTTTTTATTATTGAATTTTGTGGCGATTTTTTAAAACTGTTGTGAAATTTTATTTTTGTTTTTTTTATTATTTAATTTTACGATAATTTCGATAAAACCGTTGCTAAATTTAATTTTTTTAATTTTTTTTATTATTGAATTTTGGGCGGTTTCGACAAAATCGCCGCTAAATTTAATTTTTTTGAATTTTTTTGTTTGGTGGCGATTTTGAGAAAACTGCTGCTAAATTTAATATTTTATTTTTTTATTAGTGAGTTTAGCAACGATTTTTTTAAAATCGCCGCTAAATTTAATTTTATAATTTTAATTAATTAATTTTACGACGATTTTTGGAAACAGTCGCAAAATAGTGGACAAACCGCCATAAAAAACTATTTTGTGGCGGTTGAAAAACCGCCGCAAAATACCATATTTTGCGACGGTTTTGAAAATCGCCACAAAAAATTCGCCGCAAAAAATCTATTTTGTTGTAATGGCCCTCGCCTCTTGTTGCTCGCCCTCATCTCTCGCTTGCTCGCTCTGTCGCCCTAGCTCGCTACCCCTCGCCCTAGCCCGCGTCTCTCGTTTGTAGTCCCTTGCCCTTGCCCATGTTAATTTGTTTTCTTTTTATTTAGATATTTATTTTACTTTTTATTTTTAAAATTTATTTGCAACTCAGTTAAATTTAAGTAAATTTGAAGTGTTTTAAGTATTAGTTTATTTTTTTCTGTTTAATTTTTTTTATTTTTCTTTCTTTCCAAGCAAAAAAGAAAGAAATTATTTATTTCTTTTATATATTTTTTCAGTGAAAGAAATGTTCTTTTATTTCTTTTATATGTTTCTGTTTATGTTATTTTATTAAAAAATTATTTATTATGTTTTTTGCTATCCATATATTTTGTATGCTTCTTTCTCTTTTTTTGTGTTATTTTATTTATTTATATATTTTATTTATTTTTAGTTAATTATTAGAAATGTTCGTTAGTATTCTAATTTTATTCTATTTTTGATTATATTTAAAGTTTAAATATTTAAGTATTAATTAATTATCTTCCTTTTTAATAATTTTATGTTTGTCAGATTGTAGTGTAAATATTTTTTTATTTTTTAATTATTATTATTATTTTTATTTTTTATTTTTTATTTATAAATATGCTTTAGCGATGGAATATATTCCATCGCTAACATTTTTTTAATTTTTAATTTTATATTTTAAAAATAAAAAAATATATTTTATAAAAAAATTTAAAAATAACGACGAAATATTCCGTCTCTAAAATAAATTTTAATTTTTTTAATAATTTTTTTAAAAAAAAGTGACAAAAATTTTCGTCGCTAAATTTAAAAAAAAAATACATTTAGCGACGAAAAATTTTCTGTCGCTAATCTGTCACTAAATTGGCGACGGATCCGTCGAAAAAAAATATAATGACGATTGTTTCAGCAACGAAAAAAATCCGTCGCTAATTTGTCGTTAAATTGATTTAGTGATGGATATTTGGATTTAGCGACGGAAATATTCCGTCGCTAAAATCCGAAATTCTTGTAGTAGATATATTTCACTAAATGAGCTCAATGACATAAATTTTAAATTGAAATGTTATTTCGGGCATTTGGTTGAGACACTTTTAGATATTTGAGTATTAATATATTATATTTTGTGTCATATCTATTATTGTCAAGATATAACAATAAATTTTTTTATGTGAGACAGTGTCTCTATCACAATAGAAGTGTCTCAAGTGTAAATCTATGAGTGTTCTACAAGGAGAAAACCAGTTAGAGGTGTAGGTGAGGTCACCTACAGACCATCCAATGTTTAAATCAATCTTGTGCCCAAAGTAAAATTATAATCTTAGTAAAATTATGGGCGTACCTTTGCTAGAGGTGGAATCTCCTATTTATTGGAGGGGAGGGGGGGGGGGGGAGACTAATAGATAGAGAGAAACCCATAATTTTTGACGAATACTTCAAGTTTTCTTTTGGATTTGTAGGTAAGGATATCAGAATAGTTAGCCTATGAGAGTCATTCGAGTAACAGTTGTTGAATGACTTATGAATTCTTGGAAGGGTCTCTTGAAGGCATCGAGAGAGGCTCTCGGGTGAGACCACTTAGTCTCAGTCTCAATCAATCGAACTAAGGGTCACTCGATTTTAGCCATTCTGTCACTCACCTAGTCAGTCGACTATTTTCTAGGAGTTACTCGAGTGACCTCCCAGCTAGTCACTTGGATAATACCTCAATGGTCACTTTAGAGCCGGCCCAACAAATTTGAAGGCCTTAGGCAAAAAAATTGTTAAGACCTTTTCAAGAGTATTAATTTTTTAATAACTTGGTATTTCAACTACGACGAGTATGTAAAAGTATAAAATAAAAATACTTGAAATTGGATTAAAGTTCTTATCCTTGAGCATCTAATCTAAACACCTAAAACTTTTCCTTTCTTTCTCAAAATAATTTTACAAACAGAGCATAGGCATACACTAACATACTATAATGAGTGAATTAAATTATCAAAATGAAAGACAACAAATCACAAGTTCACAATAAATCAAAACTAAAAAAACACCCACACAAAAACAATTAGAAAGCCTAAAAAACAACAAACAGTGATGTCGTTGTCTAGTGCCTCGGTCGAGGCCCGGGGACGCGTCTGTAGCTATGGGCTCACCGACGGGAGAGGTTGTTTCTCTGCTAGGGGCGGATAGAGCTAGCCAACAGTCACAAAACAATAACACAGATTAAGTGCGGGCGAATGAGAGAGGAAAAGGATGAAGAAGGAAAAATTGGGATTTGGGAACAACAATTGTAAAAAAATTGGGAAATGGAGAAAGAAATATAAAAAGGTTTATTATGTTTTGTATTTAAATTTTTAATAAAATATTCATTATTAAAATAATAATATATATTATAAATTTTTAAAATTTGGAGGCCTTATGCCTAGCTTCACTATTGGGCCGACAGTAGGTCACTTGCCCAAATCTCTTAATACTCGACTAACTTTTAATAGTTAACTAACAATATGGTCTCCCGACTACTTTTCATAGTTAACTAACAATATGGTCTCTCGACCGGTTGTGTACTTCCTTATTTGGGCTTTATCATCAAGAATAAGAACATCAATATAAAAATATTACACATTCATACACAGTTTCAATTTTAGAATCTCATCCCAAGCACAGGCCATTCGGGAAACGTTTTATTCAAGGGACATTACGGGTTGTCCACCCGATCAGCCCACTAACGAACCCACTAAAGAGGACTGAATGATACCATTGTATATTCTCGTCATTCAAAGGATGAGACTTCACCCATGGAGAAGAAAAGGCCGGTAGGGCCATCGTCAGGCAGGAGGGCAAGCTTCACCGACATTCAGCACCTTCTTCTACACTCTGGTGGTTGGTATTTCTGTTAATGTCGGTTTTGACGTGACCGGGGCAGACGCAGTTGATCAGAAAACCCGGGTTCTTCTTCGCGAGGATTCTCGTGTAGGCGTTCATGGCAGCTTTGGACATTGTGTAGGCCGAGAAGACGACAAGCCAGCCTCTGGTCTCCAGTGATCCTACTTTGAAATCTTGCAGGAACTCATCATTTATCAGCTCGTCTATCCTTTCTTCTGCAAGGTTTTCCACATCATTCAACACTGTTCTAACCCACTCGCCTGGAATGTTCTGAAACAAAGATTTTCCGACCACATTCTGAGATGATTGGTTACAAATCTAAGACCCAATGTCAAGCCAAATCTGAAGGGGAGAAATGAAAATGGCAAAGGTATTGTTCAATCTTATGCCATTTTCAGTTCAGAGGCTGCATGGGTTACGAAGAAGGTACCTGTAACCGCCCTACTCCAAAAGAAATATTGACTATCCTCGGCAAAACAGATAGCTTCAGGAGGGGGATAAATGCTTCGATCATCCTCTTTGCACCGTAGTAGTTTGTTTGCAAGCAGTCTTCAGCCATCTCATAAGTCTGAGTCATCACTCCGGTCTCGTGGTCATGGATCAGTGTCTGAGGCTGAATCAACAATGGCATGTCAGGCCTTCATCCAATTAAGTTGGGTCCTATATATAAATTCTAGTTTGTCAATCATTTCTATCCATGCCATGCTAAAAGGCAAAATATTCACAATCCATGGTTAGTTAGGACACACGTATAAGAACTTGAATTCAGGGTGGGAGCCAACAAGAAAACGATCATGTGACATGTCAAATATATATATATATATATATATATATATGTATGTATACTGCTTAATCAAGGCGATGCAAAAACAGATTAAACCCAACTTCTAATTCTTAGATTATGAGATTAGAAGACATTTTATGTGATTTTTCATGTCCTGATGAGAAATGGAGCACACAGAAGATTTGCACATTCAAGGGATTAGGGGGGCACCAATAGAAACTTGGATTAAATAGCATTCTCCTTAGGGACAAGGGCATAGAAAAGAAAAGAAAAATCAGAATGCATAATCACAATTGGATCAATTTGAATTCTTCATTGATTGAGAGCAAAAGAAATGAGGTATAAAGACTCACTCGTCCCTTGGCCATTGCTGACTGGAAAAACTTCCCAGTCTATGATGAGTCCCCCAATCCCAGCATTGTTCACCTATAAGGATTTGAGCAATTTAATTATTTATCTCAAGAAAAAACTAACTGAATATCTCAAAAACAGAACAAGATATGAATCTACTCAAGTGTGGCAAGACCATCTCTCCCTATTTCTTTCTTCTTTGTTTTCTTCTTCGTGTCTGTTGTAACCACCACAATCACGAAACTTAATCCCAATATGTAGAGTCGGCTATACGAACATATCCTTTGCAAGGCTTTATTTCTCATGTTATGTTTAAGGGTTTTTCACCTACATGCTCATCACAACTTTGAATTCAATTTTAGATTCCATATTGCCTACATGTTGAAAAGGGTAACACAATTTGAGAAGGGGTGGAGAAAAGATTAGTATCAAATAAGCATCTTGATACAGCTAAAGTTAATTGTCAAGAGACAAGCCAGAAGTTCTTGACCCAATCCTGGGAAGCTACCCACAGATTTTGAACAGAAGACAAGCTAAGATTGCACAGAATAATAACAGTAAAGTAGAAGAACAACTGAGAAGGAATTAAGCATTGATTAGTGAATGCTACCAAAATATCAAGTCTTCCAAATTTGGTCTTGATGAAATCAACAAGGGAAGCAACACTAGACGGGTCCACCACATCAAGCTGATGGAAGAAGACAAGATCAGAAAGGCCACACCCTTTGAGTTTCTCAACAGCCTCAAGTCCCTTCTTCTCGTCTCTGGCTGTTAAAACCACCAGGACCCCATTACAAGCCAACTGCCTACATATTTCAAACCCTATTCCTTTGTTTGACCCTGTAACAACTGCATATCTACACAACAAAAACAAGGAAGATATGAATAACACAAGGTGGGGGATAGCTGGTTTAGAAACTAAGATGCAGCTCTGAAATCTCCAAGGAAGAGTACCTGTTCTTGTTTGGGACGGCTGGTGTTGCCTCTGCCATTGCTGTACAGAAGGGTTTCTGGCCAGAGTATTCGGTTTCAGCGACTGGGTTGTTGGGTCTTCATTGCAACTTTTCCTCATTGTTTCTGTGTGGGTGTGTTCGCAATGGGACCCAGATGCCTCGTCTTATTGTGTGACACAGAAAAGGAACAGGGAAATTGTGAAACTCCCAATCTGTTTGGCCGGTTTGAGGCATGACATATTTAGAACTTTCCTAAAATAATCTTACGAATCATGTACTTGTGAATGTTTAATTGTATTTCTTGTTATCTAAATATAATAATAAATTTATTTTATTAAAAATTTTGTCATCAAATTATTTGATTCTACAAGAAAAGAAATAGACAAAGAATGCAAAAAAAAATTTCACTCAAACATTCTGATACTTAATTTAAGTTTTATAAATGTTAAAAAGTCGAGAGTAGCATTTACATCAATATCAGAAATGTATATGTTTTAAAATATGAATTTGCTTATTTATAGAGGGGTATAGAACAATTTTGAGTTTGTTAAAATTAGGTTTCGTTCAAATAATATCTATTTTAACAGTTTGGACCTTATTAAAATTAAGACTCTTTTGAATGATGTTTATATTAATATTTTGAAATCTTTTTAAAATTAAAATTTTTATGAATAATTATCTACCATTTTCGTAAAATCTTCAGAGAAATTTTTGAATATCAAAATTATGTAATTTGTGTGTTGTGGTGGACTTTTTTCATTTCAAGAGAAATTTATATCTTTTTAGGTTATTTTTTTTTTTTTGAGCTTTGAAGTTTTTTTTTTTTATCTTTTTAATAGACTTTTACTTACCACACGATAATATTTATTTGTAAAGAAATTAATTATTACTTATTTTGGGTTAATACTTTTGACTGTCATTACTATCTAATTATGAAGTTTTAGATACCTAAGACATGAGGTGAAATTATTGAGAAATACTCAACAAAAAGGTTAGAGTGAGAGAGAGCGTGTTTTTCTTCTTCAATCATTCATTTTTTTTTTGGTTAATGCACTATCACGAGTGCCTCTATCATTCGGTCCAACGATTTTAGCATAAGAGGTAAATTAGGGAATTCAGTAAACAGATTTTGACCCCTAACACAATCACAAATGTAAGAGCGATAAACATTTTTTATTTTTTAATATCGTTTCTTGTCTGCTGAACTATCTCTTGATTATGACTCAAACACAAAATCTAAAAACCCAACGCCCGCCCCCGAAACGTTTTCCTTCAACAAAATATTGTTAAAAAATAATACTAGATTAGAATAATCATAGCTAATAATTTAAAAAATAATAATAAAAATAAAAAAATAAAACACATACTTTACATGAAAAATCTCTAAATAAATTAGAATAAAAATGACGAGTAATGATAGAAGAATTTATTATAAAAAAATAATAAAAATTATAACTTTTTCTCTAAATTACAAAAAAATAACAATAATTTCTCATAAAAATAAAAAAAATTAAAATATTCATAACTCTATTTTTTTTCTCTCAAAATGGAATACTTGAGATTATTAACAAATGAGCTAAAGAGCCTAAGCCTCCCTTATGCATTAAAAACATATTTGGTGTCGTAATTTTCTGCTATTGAATTTTCTTTTGCCCAAAAGTCAAATTTGCACCCACAATTTAAATTAGGACTATTGCAAATTAATTGCGAAGATGGCTGTCAGCTTCCATTTTCACTATGTCAATTTTTGCTTCAGTGCATTCAATTTCTTTTTATTTATTTATTTTTTCTTCTTTCACAAATGTCAAGAAGGGCTGCCCTTTTTTGACTTCAACAAATATCAAAACGATGGTTTGATAGGAAGAGTGTCACAGCCTTCAACACAAATAATATTTTTATATTATATAAGAATGTTACAATAGATGTTTAATAATAAAAAATAAATATATTTATAATAAAGTTAGAGCCGCACATGTTGAAAATAAAATAAAGTTATGATTAAAATGGTTTAGACATGTAATAAGAAAATCAATAGGTGCATTTGTGAGATAAGTGAATGAAATGAAGAGAATATATAAGGAAAGAGAGAGAAAAAGATCAAAAAAGTAAGTGAAATATCATAGACAATACATAAGATACAATAGCCTTAGCCTTATATAAGATATGACAATTTATAGAGATATTTAAAATTTTAAAATTCTTGTATTTAACACCATCTAATGAGATAAAAGATTCGTGATTATCGTTATTTTTATATGGTATAACATGATATTCATGTAAAAAAATCATATGTTAACACACTCAATATCAAGGTTCCCAACTCTCGGAAGAAAATCTTTTTATTCTTGAAGTAACTCTAAGTTCAAAGGTTCTCTTTGACAATTATATCAACATTTCATTGCCTACATAATGATTTGGTGTATTATATCTACTAATTGACAAAGAAAAAGAAATCAATCACTAGAGTTCAATATTTACAAATGCAGTTGTATTATATACACATATATAAGAATTATGTAAGCTAATATACATGCTAAAAGCATAGTTTCACAGTAAAAAATATGAAATATCCAATGCTATTATCCCCAGAATAATACATGAAATAGCAAATTTTCATAATTTCACAAACCCCAGAATCCATATTCAGCAATAACCGATTGAGCAATAACCATATTACAAAATGTAATTATTTTCAGAAATCTGATGCTTCCATTCTAAAAAAATACAAGCCAGAAGGGCCACCCCCAGGGCGGAGGCCTAATCTCACCAGACTTTGGGCACCTTCTTCCACAGTTAAGACACCAATACCATTTGTTTTCACATAGCCAGGGTTGACACAGTTAATCATCAAGTCTGGATGCTTCTTGGCCAGGACCCTTGTGTAGGCATTTAGGGAAGCTTTTGATAATGCGTATGCAGCAGAAAGATAGGTTGGCCAGCTCTTGGCTTCCAGCAAACCCTCTTTGAAATCTTTCATGAACACATTCAACACCTCATCCACTCTGTCTTCAGTAAGTGTTTCAGCATTGCTTAGAACTCCCACAGCCCATTCATTAAGTACAAACCGAAATAAGAGACACAAAAGCACTGAGGTTAGCTAATTGTTACACCGCTGAAGGGGTATGGCCCCGGGGGTATGACTTACACTCCCACACCTCCTGCCGCAGGCAACATATCATTTTTGTGTTAAACTCCTTACCTCCTTTATCAGTTTGTGCTTGACATATTTTGAATTTTCCTCAGAGCTAAAACGATATTTTTACAAATCATGTACGTGTGAAGGTTTGATTAGATTTGTTGTTATTAAGATATAATAATAAATTTATTTAATTTAAAATATCACCGTCAAGTTGTCTAATCCTGCAAGAGAATAGACGGTTAGAGAGCGCAATAAAATTTTTGCGTAAACACTATGATATTTAAGTCAAACTCGGTAGATGTTGAAAACTTGATAATAGTATTCACACCAATATCAAATATGTACATTTTCTAGAATGAGAGTTGTTATGGGTATTTCTCGGGCTACTCCTTATGGGCTGGACTCGACCCAATGTACCGACTCAATCGCCTCAAGCCCAGTAGGCCCAAGTTGAGCTCGCTAGAGCAAGCTCGCACGTCGCTGAGATCAAAACTCGCATTGCGGAACCAAGCGAGCTCCCAACAAGGTTTTCAGCGAGCTCTCAACGATATACGTAATGAGCTCTCAGCAATGCTTTTAGCTCGCTGGTCTAACCATACAGATCGCTGGTCAAACTATTCAGTTCGTATAGCAACAAGATTGCTGAATAACTGGAGGTAGGTACCTATCTACTTTATTTGATGCAAACTGAATCTCTGATAATGCAGAACTCACTCCCGATTTTATGGAATTGATAAGGACATTTTTCTCCCCATGATGTCATTTTTCCACTTTGAGAAATTATGTAATTGTAAACACCCTTCACTATAAATAGGGGTCAAAAACACCATCGTAAGGGAGAACAACGAAAAAATGCTATACTATTACTCTATCTGAATAACCAGAGGACAGTCGTAGAGTAGGCATCGTTTTGGCCGAACCACGTAAAAATTCCTTGTGTCCATTCTATTTTGTTCTTCCTTCTTGCATTTTGGCTTATTTATTCATTGCGGGCCTGCGGATCATGGTCGGCTAATTCTGAACGTTGATAAGAGTCTACTTATTTATAGAGAGGCATGGAGCAATCTTGGGTCTTCTAAAATTAGAATTCGTATAGATAATATCTATCTTGACATTTTGGAACCTGATAGAATTAGAGTTTTTATGGATAATATTTATCCTAATATTTTAATTTTTTTTTAAAATTAAAATTCTTTACATAGATAATTGTCTATCTTTTTCATATAACATTTAGAGAGATTTTTGAAGTTATTTATAGTTTGTATGTTGTGTATAACTCCTCTGTATCTGATAAAATTTACACTTTTTTAGTTCAAAACGTTTTTTTGGACTTCTAGATTTTTTTAGTTTTTTTGATGAACTTTTTCTAATAACATAACAATATTCATTTGTAAAGAAATTAATTATTAATTATTTTGTGTGCATACTTTTAAATTGTCATTACTATCTAATTATGGGATTTTAGATAACTCATATGGGAGGATGAAGTTATAGAGAGACACTCAGGAAAAAGTTTATAGTGAGAGAGCTTTCTTCTTCATGCATTTTTTTTAGGATTTTGCTATTTATACATCACAGGCTCCATACACATGCGTAAATAATGAAAATATCTCTCATTTAATTGCAAATTTTCATCTCTTTCCCTTGGTTGCCTCATTTCTCCTCTCTCACCCTTTCTCATGCCCGCTTTCAACAACTGCCTATCGCCTCGTCTCTTATGTGTCAACTGTTGTTGTATCCTCCCTCTTAACTGAGGATGCAACGACGGTCAGAGCGTGAGAGGCTAGGCGGAGAGGTGATAGGTGATTGTTAGAGACGGCCATGAGAATGGGAGAAAGGGTAAAATTGTAATTCTCTATTTTTTTTAGCCTCTAATGTACAATATGCAAAATCCTTCTTTCTTATGTAACTTAACCTTTTGGTCAATACCAACTCCAAAAGATTGACTCAGAACAAATGTTATATTAGATAATAATGTTATAGTAGATGTGTAATAATATAAGAAAAATAAAATTAAAAACAAAAATATATGTAATAAAATTGGAGTGGCAATGTTAAAAGTAAGATGTGAGAGTTATGATAAGACGGTTTGAACATATGATAAGAATATTAATAGAAGCACATGTGAGTAGAGCGGACGAAATGAAAAGAATGTCGCTAAAGAGGGAAAAAAAATCCAAAAATGTAAATGAAAAACATTAGACAATACATAAGATATAATGACCTGTATAAGATATAATTATTTATAACGATACTTGAAGATAAAAAATTCTTGTATCTAAATAATACAATCTAAGGAGACAAAGACACATGATTATCGTAATATTCATACGATGCCTCGTCAGATTGTGTGACAAAGAAAAAAAACAAAGAAATTGTGAAACTCCCTATTTGTGTGGCCAATTTGTGGTAAATGTGGTGGTAAAGTTGCCTCATCTTGCAAGAGAAGCAATGGTCAAAGAGCGCAGAAATTTTTTTATGCAAATACTCTTATCCTTAAATTAGAATCTGTAAATATTGAAAATTCAAGGGTAATATTCATACCAGTACCAGAGGTATTCCTTTTTTAAAATATGAGTTTGTTTATTTATGAACGGATATATGGAGCAATTTCAAGTTTTCGAATATTATGATTCGTACTGATAATATTTATCTTGACATTTAAAGTTTTTCAATGAAATATACACTTACACAAGAAAAATAGAGAATTAAAAATCTCTAAAGCAGTGTTATTTAGACTATAACATTCAGTTACATATTAATTTTAATATATTTTATTTTCATTCACATATATGTATATATATAGTACATATGTATATATACATGGAAAATATTTTTTTGAAATGAAAAAAAATATTTAAACATGTATTTTGTTTTATTTTTATTTTTTCACATTTTCCTTTTATATTAAAATGAATGAATTTAGCATCGAAAATAAAATCAAACCATCAAACACACAAATGAACACAAAAGTTTTACGTGAAAAACCTAAATTAAAAAAAAAATGATGGGCAACAAGAATAAAACATCACCATGATGATATTATTATAATAATTTTAGTGTATTGAGTAATTATTTATAGATCTACAATTCATTCATAGATATATACAAAAAAATATTTATATAAATTTATAATCTAATCAAGATGAGCTACCAAAAATATAAATTTTTAATTGTAAATGTGTACTAATCATAGTCAAATTTAAATTATAAATTATAATTATCTCATTATTATTATATTTAGATATTCCACTAAATGAGCTCAGTGACAAATTTTTAATTAAAATGTTATTTCAACATTTGGTTGGGATATTCCACTAAATGTCGTTCGTGAGCGGCTCAATATTCAACTCGACAAAAATTCATTTGATTTCATTTCTTAAGATAAACGAGTCGAGTTTAAGCCTAACTTTAAAACTTGATTTATAAAAGAACTAAGTTTGAAGTTAATAAAATTCGACTCATTAAACACAACGAACATGTTTAATTAGAGGCATATGAATATTAATAGACTAAATTAGAGACTCATAAACATACTAATGAACCCAAGCTCGGGCTCACCAATAGGCGCTCAAGCTCAAGCCCGAGACAAGACGAGCCTAGCCCAAGATGAACCGAGCCCAAGCCTAGCTCACATGACTCGAGCTCAAGTTTAAAAACAAGTTCGCGAGATAAAATTGAACTCAACAAACCTCTCAACTCGGTTCAATTCCAACCCTATATATAACACGTTAATAAACAAAGTATCAATACATTAACAGTTATTATAGAATCTCATCCCAGGCACAAGCAATCCGGGAAACATTTTATTTAAGGGACATTACGGGTTGCCCACCCGATCAGCTCACTAAAGATGACTGAATGATACCACTGTCGTAATCTCATCATTGAAAGGATGAGACTTCACCCATGGAGAAGAAAAGGCCAGTAGGGCCATCATCAGGCAGGAGGGCGAGCTTCACCAGACATTCAGCACCTTCTTCTACACTCCGATGGCCGGTATTTCCGTTAATGTCGGTTTTGACGTAACCGGGGCAGGCGCAGTTGATCCGAAAACCCGAGTTCTTCTTCGCGAGGATTCTCGTGTAGGCGTTCATGGCAGCTTTGGACATTGTGTAGGCCGAGAAGATGACAGGCCAGCCTCTGGTCTCCAGTGATCCTACTTTGAAATCTTGCAGGAACTCATCATTTATCAGCTCGTCTATCCTCTCTTCAGTAAGGCTTTCCACATCATTCAACACTGTTCTAACCCACTCGCCTGGTATGTTCTGAAACAAAGATTTTTCGACAACATTCTGAGATGATCAGCTACAAATCTAAGATCCAATGTCAAGCCAAATTTGAAGGGGAGAAATTAAAATGGCAATAGGATTGTTCAATCTTGTGATTTTTTCAGTTCAAAGGCTGCATGGGTTATGAAGAACGTACCTGTAACCGACCTGATCCAGCAGAAACATTGACGATCCTCGGCGAAACAGATAGCTTCAGAAGGGGGATAAATGCTTCGATCATCCTCTTTGAACCGTAGTAGTTTGTTTGCAAGCATTCTTCAGCCATCTCATAAGTCTGAGTCATCACTCCGGTCCCGTGGTCATGGATCAGTGTCTCAGGCTGAATCAACATTGGCATATCAAGCTTCATCCAGTTAAGCTGGGTTGAGTATATGAATTCTAACTTGTCAATCATTTCAATCTATGCTAAAGGCGAAGCATTCACAATCCTTGGTTAATTAGGACACATATATAGATATCTATATATGTATATTTCTTAATCAAAGTGATTGCAAAAATAGATTAAACCTAGCTTCTAATTCTTAGATTATGAGATTAGAAGAAAGTTCATGTGATTTTTCATGTCCTGATGAGATTTAGAGCACACAGAAGATTTTCACATTTCAAAGGATAAGGGGGCACCAATAGAGACTTGGATTAAATGGCATTCTCCTTAGGGGAAAAGGGCATAGAAAAGAAGAGAAAAATCAGAATGCATAATCACAATTGCATCAATTTGAATTCTTCATTGATTGAGAGCAAAATAAATGAGGTATAAAGGCTCACTCCTCCCTTAGCCATTGTTGACTGGAGAACTTCCCAGTCCATGATGAGTCCCCCAATCCCAGCATTGTTCACCTACAACGATATGAGCAATTTAATTATTTATCTCAAGAAAAAACTAACTGAATATCTCAAAAATAGAGCATAAATATCACTAAACTTCAATAGCATTAATGGTTATTAAATTTTGTACTAAAGTACGAAAATATCACTAAATTTCAATTTAGTATATAATTTCATAACTACCATCAATTGCCATTAAAATAGGCTAATGAAATATTGACGTTTTTATACTTACTACAAAATTTAATGATAGTTTTGAGTACTTTAGTATAAAGTTCGATGACTTTTTTTGTATTTTACTGCAAAGTTTAGTAATCTTTTTGTATTTTTGGACAAAGTTCAATGGTCATTTGTGTTGTTTAGCTATTTACGTTGTTAGTCACGTCAACATGTTAGTCTCTTTTAATAGTAATTGATGATAGTTATAAAATTGTATAATAAATTGAAATTCAGTGACTTTTTAACTACAAATTGAAATTCAATACCTTTTTTTTGCACCTTAGTATAAAATTCAGTGACCATTTATACTTAACCCCATCTTTCTCTATTTCTTTCTTCTTTGTTTTCTTCTTCACTTATGGGATAGCAACAACTACAATCACCAACCTTAATCCCTTTAGGTAGACTCACCTATATGAACATATAATTTACAAAACTTTATTTCTCATGTTATGTTTAAGGGTTTTTTTGCCTAGTTTTCTTTAATCTTCTTCTTTTGTGAGAAACAAAAAATTATAAAAAAAAATGCTCATCAGAACTTTGAATTCAATTTTTGATTCCATATTGCCCACATGTTGAAAAGGGTAACACAGTTTGAGAAGGGGTGGAGAAAAGATTAGTATCAAATAAGCATCTTGATACAGCTAAAGTCAACTGTCAAGAGCCAAGCCAGCAGTTCTTAACCCAATTAATCCTGGGAAGTTACCCGCAGAGTTTTGAACAGAAGACAAGCTAAGATTGCACAGAATTATAATAACAATAAAGTAGAAGAAGAACAACTGAGAAGGAATTAAGAATTGATTAGTGAATCCTACCAAAATATCAAGTCTTCCGAATTTGGTCTTGATGAAATCAACAAGGGAAGCAACACTAGATGGGTCCACCACATCAAGCTGATGGAAGAAGACAAGATCAGAAAGGCCACACCCTTTGAGTTTCTCAACAGCCGCAAGTCCCTTCTTCTCGTCTCTGGCTGTTAAAACCACCAGGACCCCATTAAAACCCAACTGCCTACATATTTCAAACCCTATTCCTTTATTTGACCCTGTAACAACTGCATATCTACACAACAAAAACAAGAAAGAAATGAATTCACAAGGGTGGGGGATAACTGGTTTAGAAACTAAGATGCAGCTCTGAAATCTCCAACCAAAAGTACCTGTTCTTGTTTGGGACTGCTGGTGTTGCCTCCGCCATTGCTGAATAGAAGGGACCTCCCCAGAGGATTTGGTTTCAGCAACTGGGGTTGTTGGGTCTTCATTGTAACTTTTACTCTTTGTTTCTTTGTGGGTGTTTTCCAGTGGGACCCTGATGCCTCATCTGATTGGGTGTTCCAATAATAAATTTATTAGAAATTATTTAATTCTATAAGAAAAAATACGATAGATGAGGTACGAAAGTTTCTATACAAATATTTTAATACTTAAATTAAATTTTGTAAATGTTAAAAAATTGAGAGTAGCATTCACACCAATAATAGAAGGATATGAAGCAATCATTAATCTTTTAGAATTAAGATTCGTTCAGATAATATTTATGTTGATAGTTTAGAATCTACTAGAATTAGAACTCTTATAAATGATATTTAATCTAATATTTTAAAATTTTTTTAGAATTAAAAATCTTTATGAATAATTATCTATTATTTTCATAGAACATTTAAGAATGTCAAAATTATTTAATTTGCCTGTTATGCTAAATCTCTCTCATTTAGAGAAAAATTTACATATTTTTAAGTTAAAAAGTTTTTTTTAGCGTTTAAACTTTTTTAATCTTTTTAATTGACTTTTACTTGTGATACATTAATATTTATTTGTAAAGAAATTAATTATTAATTATTTTATGTTAATACTTTTAACTGTCATTAGATATTACTATCTAATTATGAGATTTTATATCACTAAGACAGGAGGGTGAAGTTATAGAGAGAAACTCAGCAAATAGGTTGCACAGAGAGAAGGAGAAAGCTTTCTTTTTCATTCATTCTTTATAATTTCGGTCAATACCAACTCTGGAAGATTGACTGGCGGCTAAATCATTCTATCTCCCTTAATTTCTGGCAACTTTAAGCTTTACCAGAAATTGCGATAAGTTTTTAAATTCATATGTTGAAAGAGCAAAGACTATCAGCATTTTAAATACAACCATTTATTAAAAAGATGGTTTGACACCAATAGTGTCACAACCTTCAACACTAATCATATTTTTATATTAGATGATAATGTTACAGTAGATGTATAATAATATAAAAAAATAAAAATATATATAATAAAGTTAGAGTGACACGCATTGAAAATAAAAGGAAATTATGATTAAAATAATTTAGACATGTGATAAGAAAATTAATAGAAACACTTGTGATGAGAGTGGACGAAATGAAAAGAATATGTTACAAAAGAGAGAGAAGAAAATCAAAAAAAATAAATGAAAAACCTCAAACAATACATAAAATATAATGTCTTTGTATAAGATATGACTATTTATAAAGATATTTAATAATTTAAAATTTATATATCTAATACTATTTAATGAGATAAAAAATTCTTAATTATTGTTATTGTTCATTTTCATAATCATATGTTAACACACTCAATGTCAAGAGTTTCCAACTCCCAAGCAAAGGAGAAAATCCTTTCATTCTTGAACTAACTATAAGTTAAAAGGTAAGACGATCTTTGGCAGTTATATCAACATTTGATTGCCTAGTCTACTAACTCACAAAGAAAAAGAAATTTGATGGTGTTGAAGCACCAAACAATGTCGTGTGGCTTAGCTGGGTGGAAGGCCACGTGTGGCAACCATAAGTTGCCATGTGGCACTTGCTGGATGGTAACACGCAACAACCATCCGCTGCTCCTTGAAGGTGCCTGATTGTCCTCATACCCGATTGTCCTTTTGCTCGATTGCCTTTCTGTTGGAATAATTAATCGTGCCGCATGATTTGATCTCAACCGCTCATCCAAGCTTTTTGAGGCGCAATCCCAGCCATTCATTGACGTTATTAATTTTGCTCCTCAAGATATGAACAGTCAGACGAAAAATAAAGAAAAGAAAAGAGGGAAAGGAAAATTGAGAGGGCTCTTGTCTTGGCTTCGGGCTAGGGTTTTCTGGTGGGTTCTCTTTTGCATACTCTATAAATGCTCGTATAGTTCTTTTATGTTCTCTGGTTCTATAGGATCAGCCTCTAATCTATATTTGTGATTATTGGGGCATTTTGTTAGAGAACCATTGTTGTACAGAGAGTATTTGTGAGTGTTTTGAGGGTGTAATCTTCGATTCATCATTTTAGTGCAGTGAGCTCTTCTCACCAAAACTCAACGTGGATGTAGCCCTATTTTGAGGTGAACGACGGTAAAAATCCTTGTCTCCCTTTGTTGTTTTGTTTCTAGTTTCGTTTTATTTTTGTGTATGTATGTTATCGTGCTTCCTGTCCTTGCTATTTTCAATTTTTGATTGAACGTATTCTGTTATTACCCTAAGATTTGTGTTGTTGGTTCACAACAGTGGTGTCAGAGCTGTGTTAAAATCGACTTTTAGGGTTTTGTAAGTTCAATAAGTTTTTTATTCAAATCTAGGGTTTATGCTTGTCAGTGTGGTATAAGCTTTCTAAGAGTCCTTGTCAGCGGGTGTTTGCTGTGTTAGTCTCTATTTGAGTCTAGAGCCCCCTAGGTTACCTTTTTGCAAGACGAAGATGGTGTCTACCCGATTTGAAATTGGTATATTTGATAGCAAAAGAGATTTTGAAAGTTGGAAAAAGAAGATATGTTTCTCTCTCATCATAAAGTGCTGATAGCACTTGAACCGGATGATCGAAAATGGTCCGTAGACCAACTTGCGAGAACCAATGAGATTAGAGAGGAAGCCTTTAATCTGATCTTCCTCCATTTGGGTGACAATGTAATCCGGAAGGTAGATTGTATGACAAATCCTCTTAACCTTTGGAATAAACTTGATATATTGTTTTCTGTTATGTCTGCACCTAATTTAGTTTACTTGAAAAGCATGTTGTTTAACTTTAAAATGAATACATCTAAGTCAATGGATGAGAACATAGACGAATTTACTAGGCTTGCATTATTACTGAGAGGTACTGATCAAGTATTAGGTGACACTAGTGAACCTATGATTTTTTTAAATTCATTACCTGATGATGTTAAGCATGCATTGAGATATACTGGCATTGTACCTCATCTAGATCTTGTAATTTCGGGCATTAAGGCTAGGGAACAAAAGTTAAGTACATCTAAGAAATCAGCAAAATAACCTATTCGTAAAAGGTAAAAATGAGAAGAGACACTCTATAGGTAACACTAATCAATTTGGTGGGTCAGGGCAAGAGGGTAAACAAAAATGGAAATGCTATCACTGTGGGAAAGGGGGGCATATTAAAAAGTACTATTATGATTTTACCATAAAATAAAAACAAGGGGGAAATATTACCACAAATGTTAATAACTCAAATTGCTTAGCTAAAGTACTTACTATTTCTAATTTCTCTATTGATAATGAATGGATTATGGACTCGAGTTGCTCTTTTCATATATGTTCTAACATTGATTGGTTTCAAAATTTTAACAACAAAGAATCTGGAACTGTGTGCATGGGTAACAACCATTCCTGTAGTGTTAAATGCATAGGCAACATATCTCTTAAATTGCATGACAACAAAACTAGAACCCTAACTGATGTAAGATATGTACCTGGCTTGAAAAGAAACTTGATATCTCTTGGCACTTTAGATGAACTAGGGTTTTCTTATAGAGTAGAAAATGGTTCTATGCATGTGTTTAAAGGAGATGAATTAATCATTACTAGTGCTAAGAAAAATGGATTATATGTTTTGAATGGTTGTTATTTTCTCTCTGTTAACATGCATTCTGCATGCATTGCTAAAACTGATAAGACATAATTATGGCACCTGAGGCTTGATCATATAAGCCTAAAAGGTCTTCAGGCACTGTCAAACCAAGGCTACCTTGGATTAATGCCTGTTGGATCCCTCAATTTTTGTCAGTCATGTGTTCTGGGCAAGCAACACAAGCTGAGTTTCCATAAAGGAACTCACCTGGCGAAGGCATGCCTAGAATATCTTCATGCAGACTTGTGGGGACCTTCTCAAGTTAGTACTTACTATGGCAACAGGTATTTTCTATCTATAGTAGATGATTTTACTATTAAAACCTGGAAGACCATAGTAGAAAATGAAATGGATAGAAAGATCAAAATCTTAAGAACAGATAATGGTTTGGAGTTCTGTAATAAGGAATTTGATGAATTTTGTAATACCCAAGGAATACTTAGGCATAAAACTGTTAGGTATACACCCAAGAAAAATGGGATAGTTGAAAGAATGAATCGAACCCTAATTGAAAAAGTTATGTAACACCCCGCCTTCCCAGAGCGTTAGGTAAGGTAAGATTTCGGGGATATATTTTTTTCCAATAGAAACTCAACACAAAAATCATTCCCCGAAGATCCCGTTACACCTTTTCAGTATATCAACTTATAATCATTAATAAACTAAGACGTGTAAATCACCTCAAATGCAAAAGTTAGATCGAAATCTCAATAAAATATAATTGAAACCACTTTGTTCATAACATAAAGCCGATCAAACGTTTTACATAACATCATCAAAATAAACTACATAATTGAAAATGACATATCATAAACTATCAACTAATCGCTGTCACTCCTTGGCAATCTCTTTTCCCTTCGCACCATTGCATTCACCTGAAACGTTTGAATATTTCAAGGACAAAGTCCATATTAGATGATGAATCATCTAAGTGAGAATTCAAAAGCACGTTTTAATGAATATATACAAGACATGAAATAAACCAATACAACCCGGCAAACCCTAGCCCAACAGAATCCCACAGCGCTTAACCCTACCATAGGGAAAGAGCAATCTATCTAGAGCCATGCCACCATATTGACACATCAACACGACATGGTTCTAGCTTAAGAGAGGCAAGGTCATCGCATCTTGATAAACTCATAATTTTATAATTTTATTCTCCTAATATTTAGTTTATTTAGCATGTTTTAGGTCTTATAGTACTTGTTTATAATAATATTTTATATATAAGACATTAGTGGTAAAGTTTAATAAATTATATTTAAAAAATAAAAATAAAAAAATAGAAAAATAAAAATAAAAATAAAAATAAATCTCACACATTTATTATTTATTATTATTTCTTACACGTATTTATATAAATGTTATATATTAATTTTGCAGGAAAAATAAGGAGGAATTGGAGCAAGCAGTGAAGCCATGAAGTCTACAATTGGAGGGTGGCATGTGCATACATTTATAAATTATTATATAGAAGGGCATGCCATATAACATTAAATAATAAAAGACTTGAAGCGGCATTTGAAGCCCATCAAGGGCCGAATTGCATAATCAATTGAAACGGGCTCATGTTCAATTTGGAGAAGGCTAGGGCGCTGTGAATATATATGAATAATATATTATGTATATTGGGGGCAGGGAAAAAATAACACAGAGGCGGTGAAAATAAAGAGGAACACATGGGAGTGCCGATTGGAGAAATGGGAGAAGAGCCATCACACACAGAAAAGGACGGACGATGCAGGGGCGCTCATCGTCTTCTCCCTGTTAGTCTTTTTTATCTCTTTCTTAGGTGTTTTCTTTTACTTTTGATGGATTGCTAAATTTTTATTCTGTTTGATTTTACAAAAATTGTGAGATTAAATTAATTTTTATTATTCTTTTATTCTTTCTTTATTTATATATCTTCTATATTTGTTAAAATTATTGTTTCGATTAATTATTACAAAGGGCCCATTGTATAATTATCAGAACAATATATCGCCAATTAGAAGTCTGAATCCATAATTTTTTAGATGTTCTAATATTGGTGGCAATTAACATAATTGGTTACGAATATGTCTTCAATTTATGTTAAGAAGATATATAATCTAGTTTAAATGAATCGAGCTTGTGTATTCATTGGTTAAAATTGGTCGTCTTTTTAGTGATTAAAGCTGTTAATAAATTAAACTTTAAGAGCTTATTTAGGGTTGTTTATTAATAAGGGAAATAATCAATGAGCTTGTCTTGATTATCTTCAAAGTAAGGAGGGATAGGTTAATAGAGCTTGTTAATAACCGTAACCAATTTAGTGAAAGAATGGAGAATTTTATTTTTGCATCAATGATCAATTTCTTGAATCAATTCTAAGATTATACCTTGGACTGGATACTTGCTTAAACTGATTTTCTGTTAATTCATATCTTTTCCTTTGTTTTTTTTTAAATTGTTTAAATTCCAAATTTCAAAACCCCCAATCGTTTTGTTTTTCTATTTATTTTAATTTTTCAAAAGAATAAATGTAACCAATCCCTGTGAATACAACCTTGCTCATCACTATCACAATTTACATTTTTAAGAGCAAGAATTTATTATTTGTTGGATTCGACATCCATCATATTTCCCCAACATCTCGGGAACAATCGTTACCACTCTCGACCCAGGAAGGTCACATCAACGCAGGAACCCGACTTATCACAATTATGTCAGGGATTACGTTCCCACTCAAAAGCATCCAGAAACTACCACCCAATCTCAACTCAAAATCTCATATGGACCATCTAGTCATCCTAGTGCAACTTTCCTGACCAAACGACTCGGCACGAAAACCAAGGCGGCTATCCCAACATGCTCACTAGCACAAGATACCCATATTATTCTGTCACTATTCGAGAATTATGGCTACACTATCCAGACAACATTTTAGGTTGACATTCCATATGCATAACACAAAACGCATGACTATGTCACATTTCACAACTCAATGCATCATATAAATAACATTTTATAAAATGCAATGTACCAGTACAAAACGTTTAGGGACGAACCTCCCTCGTAAAACCAACCGTCATTGGTTACTGTTCGCATGCAACAAAACCATTTAGGTAACACATTGCCAAGTTTTAGGGTAGAAGCACCCACAATAAATCAAGTTTTGGGGAATAACCACTCACAATAAATTAAGTTTTGGGGGCGAACACTCACATTGAACGTATTCGAAATGCCTCGATCCTCGTGCACAATCTCGATTTACGTGCCAACTCACAAACACCAGAACTTATACTCAACCTCGAGCCACAACACGCCCTAAACACCATATTTAATTAAAGGAGCATTAAAATTTATTTTTCCTCAATTTTTCATAATTTTCTCTATTTTTCTCCTTGATAATTCCAAAATAGCTATCTCTTCAAACTTTTTCTCAAATCTTTCAACACAATAAATCCTAAAATAAATTTAGAAAAATACTGAGATGAAATTCTAGAAATACCCCAATGTCACGTACCTTGCGCGTGGAGTGTGGCATGTGCAGCTCACGCGCCACATTTTTCCTCGACTCCGACCGCCGACGACTCATTTAATAGCCGAACTAAGGGTACCCCCCTTGAAGCCCTCAACAAGTCGATCACGATGGCACCAATTTTCGGCCGAAAGGACATTGGAAAAGCCTCTAAATCGCGAGTTGCAGGTTGACCCTAGGTGTCCGCCTCGCGTCTTCGGCCAATGCTCGAACAGCCTCCAAACGCACACCAAACACCCTAAAATGCTCTAGAAACGATGCCTACACACCAAAGAACAAAATCCCTTTATTGGTTTCCCTCAATTCGTCCTCAAACTCGACGAATTTGATGCAAAATTCTTTGAAGCTTTCAGCCCTTTTTATAGCCAAAAACCAGCCATCCTTCGGCCAATCATCGGCCAAGGTTTGGCCTCCAAGCAAGCCCCCGCTGTATACAACCTCCCCTAGGTCTCCCTCGGTCGTCCCATCGTTGAAAACGACAGCCACATCCGGTGGAAAGCGGCGACCGACTTCCTTATGCGTTCACTCTGCATTTTCTATTTATTACACTTTCCCCTCTAGTTTCTTCCAATTTCATCTTGGCCTTTTCCAAAGCACCCCCGATCTATCCAACTATACCACTATGGCCCATAGGTTTTTTATTCTTCATTTCATCCTCGAGATTCTTGAAAATTTACCTTTTTGACCTCCCTTAGGTAAATTTAGAAAATTACACTTAGGCCCGACTGATCGTTTTGACCTTAAATCCCTTCGTTTCAACCCGAAATCACTTGAGGGTTGTTCCATATACAAAATCTAAGTCCTCAAAACACTCTGTTGACTTTCTGCATGTTTCCTACATCGATTCAGTTTTCACAGCTCGATTCACAACTGTACCAAAAATCGTTCCTGATCCAATTTCTTTTAATAACTAAAATCATGTCTCGAATCACTCATCAGCACTATACCATTTTCCTTAACTATCTAAGGTCGGGGGTACTCCCTTCGGTCGATTTGATTGCCTAAGACTGTGTTAGTGTACCTTGCAGCGTATCAAAAATTTCACTTATACCCTTTGAAAAATACCATTTATACCCTTAAGGATTTCCCAGGTATTACAAGTTAGGTGCCTTATATTCACTTCTAACATGCCTAAGTCCTTTTGGGCAGAGACCCTTTTTACTGCTGCCCATTTAGTAAACAGAAGTTCTTCAACTGCCCTAAACTTTAAATGCCCTGAGAAAAAATGGACCGAGTGAAAATTAAATTTTAATTACCTTAGAGTGTTTGGGTGTGAAGCTTATGCTCACAAGTCAGAAGATAAATTAGAACCTAGGTCCACAAAGTGTGTGTTTGTTGGTTATCAAGAAGGGACCAAAGGCTATAGACTATGTGAAAGACAATCCGATGGTGTAAAAATGATTATCAGTAGAGATGTCATATTTAATGAAGCCATTTTCCCTTGCAAAATTCAAAACATAGAAGAAACCAACATTCTGAGAAGACCAAATGATTATATTATCTTAGTAGGTTCTCAAGTTGAGATGGAGCAAGCTGTAGGAAATAACAACCTGACAGTTGCTCCTACTGTAATAAAACCTGACCTAGAAGGACTACCCTTGCCTATGTCAAATGAGAATCACACCTCTGATCATGATGATGATCAAGAGGAACAAGAGGATGACCCTGAGATTGAGGTGGAGCATCATAACTTACCTCAAGATCTCAGTGACTATCAGCTAGCCCGTACGAGGGTTATTAGACCTCTGGCAAGGTATGCCAATTCAAATCTGGTTTACTATGCTTTACTTGCAGGGGTAGAATTAAGGAGTGGTGAGCCATCCAAATATGAGGAGTTTGTCAGCTCCAAGGAATGCACTAAGTGGCAGCAAGTGATGGATGAGGAAATGACCTTCTTTAAAGCCAATCGACCATAGAAACAAAAACTGATCCAATACAAATGGTTGTACAAATTAAAAAAATGAATGTCTCCCACTGACCCAATTAGGTATAAAGGAAGATTAGTGGTTAAGGGGATCACTCAAAGGGAGGGCATAGACTACATTGAAATTTTCTCCACTGTAGTTAAATTTAAAATAATCCACATGATGCTTGCAATTATCATTCAATTTAATCTTGAACTAGAACAATTAGATGTTAAGACAACATTCTTACATGGTGACATAGAGGAGAAAATTTATATGGTTCAACCAAATGGATATGTTGACTCTGTTAGTTCTATATAATGGCAAATATATCCTAAGAGGGGGGTGAATTGGGATTTGGGTTATTTTTATTCACTTAAAAAACCTTTTGCTTGTAGGACACTAGGTTTCGAAACCTGAAGGAGTATGTTTCGAAACTAACTTCTCTGTTAAGTATGTTTCAAAATATAGATGAGAATGTTTCGAAATCAAACTCATTGGGAGGTATGTTTCGAAACCTTACTCTCTGGTTTGCTTATTTCGAAACTCATTTATCTTTTGAAAACTGATTCTTTTGAAATCATAGGCGGTAAGCAAAAGAAATAATCAAGACAAGTACACACGAGATTTATAGTGGTTCGGAACCCGCCTACTCGACTACTTTCAAGATTACCCCCTTGAAGGATTTTCAACCACAATCACTTTCACTAGTGATCAAACACACCAAGGGTTTTACCACGGTTCATCCTAAAACCTTACAAAGTGCGTTTTTATGGCTTAACTCAAACCTTCACCAAATGCGTTTTTTTCGGGATAAACTCGAACCTTACAACATGTGAGTGTTAGGCTCAATTCAAACCTTACAACTTTGAATTAGATAAATAAAGTTTTATCTCTTATAGCTCGATAAATTTAATGTAATGAAAATGTCTTACCAATATGGTTGTACAAACCTTCTTGGTTTGAGAGAAGGAGAGCTTAGATGAAAGAGACTTTGAATGCTTTAGCTCGCTTCTCCTTTTTCACACCACACAACACACTTAGGAATGGATGGAATGGATCTTAGTTGAATGTTTTTTCAACTGTTTTCTTTCACATGTGCTTGTGAGTGTAACTTGTGTCTCTTGAGAATATATGTACGGGTGAATGCTAGTTTTCTCTTGTTCTTGAGTGTTGTGGATGTCTTTTTATCTTTAAAGACCTGTTATATATATCAAGAAACAAAGATTTGATTGAAAGTAGCCGTTAGAGACAAGATCAGAAAACTAGATTTCGAAATATGCGAAGAGTGTTTCGAAACATCACAAAGATAGGCCAGGGTTTTGAAACATACACATCAAGTTTCGAAACATCCAGGCTTCTAGCTGGACAAAGCACTTAGAGACACAGAAAAGTGGGAGACATACTCTTAAGGAATCTCATAGCCATTAAGATAAAAAATTGGTCTCTACTTAACCATTTAAGAAATGAGCTTGCAAGGCATGGGGAGATCATTTTAAAAAGACTTTAAAAGCTTTTTAGATTAAACAACATTTAGCTCCCATGCTTTTTGGTTTTGAAAATATTCTACTACCAGATTGCCAAAGATTTCGAAACATAGATAGGAGGTTTCGAAACATACTTCAAAAACTTTTTTCAAAACATATGCAACTCAAGACATTAAAATGCTCTGCAGACAGAGACATAGATTTCAAAACATGATAGGGTAGGTTTCAAAACATACTATTTAAATTCAAGATAAGTTTCAAAATATGATATGCAGATTTAGCAAACATTGAATGTAACATCCCGTATCGAGTGATAGGAAGAATCGGAATAACTTACCCTGATGGGCCTACGCGAACTTCCCAGGGGGTCACCCATCCTTGGATTACCCCAGGTCAAGCACGCTTAACTTGGGAGTTCTTTGCCAACATTCAGCCCAAAAGGTATCCAGTTGGTGTTGTTTCCTTCCTTACACTATCCTCGATATATACTAACTTCTCTGGGTTCTCGGGGTATTACATTCTCCCCCCCTTGAGCACATGACGTCCTCGTCATGCGACCTTACAACTGGTCCCAGATCTCCCCCCGATGCATGGCCGATGTGGGATTTTCCTAAGGTGCCTACACGCACCCCCCTCAGGGACTCAGCCTCCTCGCTGAGGTTTGCCCCACCACCGCACTCAGAGGCTCGGGGGTCAGCTCTGATACCACTTGTAACATCTCGTATCGAGTGATAGGAAGAACCGGAACAACTTACCCTGATAGGCCTATGCGAACTTCCCAGGGGGGTCACCCATCCTTGGATTACCCCAGGTCAAGCACGCTTAACTTGGGAATTCTTTGCCAACAGTCAGCCCAAAAGGTATCCAGCTGGTGTTGTTTTCTTCCTTACACTATCCTCGATATATACTAACTTCTCTAGACTCTCGGGGTATTACATTGAAACCTAGACAAAGTGCATTTTGAAAAATATATAGAAACATATAAAAATAGTGTTTCAAAACATAAATACTTTGTTTCGAAACATTATACATGAACTTGGATTTTTACAAATATTTAAGCATTCGTGCCATAAACTATTCATGCATGTTTCAAAATATAAAAGCTTATTTCGAAATATGATTTTCACAAAGATAGGTTTGCATCACACACATTTTCTCATACACCAAAAAATATGATACAACAATTCTCCTCCTATTTTTTGGAAATGATGAAAACCTTTTGAAAATCAAGATGCACTTAAATCATACACATAACTCCCCCATAAGCTTATATCGGAGATAGAAGTACAAACCTTTGAAGTGGTAATTCCTCTTTTGTATTTGATTGAAACTCCACAACACAAAGATTTTCTTGACACCAAGAGTTAGAGTTTCAAAATTATATGGGTTTGCTCAACTTATGCCAATTGATGACTTATGCGCATACACTTGCATACATCATACATTTTTTTCATTTTACTCCCCCTTTTTATCATAGCCAAAAAATGTGATAATCAACTTAAAATATCCATGAGAGCAAGCACAATAGCAAATGTAAACAAATAGAAATTCATTTGCGAAAGAAAACATCCAATACTTGCAAAGATAAGTCCAACACAATGACATATGGATAGTCGATCGGACAGTGCGAATCAGTGCCAAGTTACAAGAGCCCTTGAGGTCCGAGATCCTTTCACTCCTACGCCAATATCAAGATGTCTTTGCATGGTCTACCCTGGATATGCCGGGGATAGACCCAGCGATCATGACACATCGCTTGGGGCTCTACTCGGATTGTGTGCCAGTAAGACAAAGGAAGAGGAAGTTTGCCTCAGAGCGGGCTAAAGCTATAGAGGCGGAGGTGGAAAAGCTTATGGAGGCTAATCATATTTGGGAAGTCAACTACCCAGAGTGGTTAGCCAACGTGGTCCTTGTCTCCAAGGGATCGGGAAAATGGAGGCTTTGTATTGATTTTAAAGATCTTAACAAGGCTTGCCCGAAAGACAGTTACCCTCTGCCTAGGATTGATGCGTTGATTGACGGAACAGCAGGGTGTCAGCTAATGAGTTTCCTGGATGCATTCCAGGGATACCACCAAATCCCACTACACCCTAAAGATCAGGCAAAGATCGCCTTCATCACGGATAAGGCTACCTATTGTTACCGAGTTATGCCCTTTGGGCTGAAGAACGCTGGAGCTACATATCAGAGGTTGGTCAACAAACTGTTCAAAGCTCAACTCGGTCGAAACATGGAGGCTTACGTGGATGACATGTTAGTCAAGAGTCTATTGGCTGAACAACATCCGGACGACTTGGAGGAGTGCCTCAGAACCTTACGCCAGTATCAGATGAAGCTCAACCCGGCCAAGTGTGCCTTCGGGGTTACAGCTGGTAAATTCTTGGGGTTCATGGTGCATTACCGGGGAATTGAGGCTAACCCCTCGAAGATAAAGGCCATACTCGAGATGCCTCCCCCTCGAAGTATCAAGGAGGTGCAGAGGCTAACTGGGAGGATAACAGCATTAGGGAGGTTCTTGTCAAGATCTGCGGGAAGACAATTGCCATTCTTTAAGGCCTTGACTCGAGTCCAGAATTTTGCATGGACAGAGGAATGCCAGGAGGCATTTGAGCAGCTGAAACAATGTCTAGTCTCTCCCCCAGTCCTGGCAAAACCATAGTCGGGAGAGTCACTATATATTTATCTGGCTGCCTCGAATGAGGCTGTCAGTTCGGTTTTGGTACAGGAGGAGGACAAAATTCAAAAGTCGGTCTATTATGTGAGCAAAAGGTTGGCCGGAGCTGAGATTCGTTACACTCCAACAGAAAAGTTGGCCTATGCCCTAGTCATCTCCGCTCAAAAGTTGAGGCCTTACTTTGAGGCACACCACATTATCGTCCTATCAAGTCAGCTGCTGAGGCATGTGCTGGGAAAGCCAGACTTGTCGGGGAGGATGCTCAAATGGGCAGTAGAGCTGAGTGCCTTCAACATCGACTATCGACCTCGGCCGACCATCAAGGCGCAGACTCTTGCCGACTTCATCGTGGAGGGTACCCTACCAGAGGAAGCAGACGAAGGGATTTCCCAGACTTGGACTCTCTCTGTGGATGGCAGCTCCAGTGTCGGAGGCAGTGGCGTTGGATTACTATTCCAGGGCCCCGATGGCCAGGCTTGGCCGTATGCCCTCCACTTCAAGTTCAATGCCTCTAACAATGAGGCCGAGTATGAGGCGCTCATTGTCGGGCTCAGACTAGCAGAACAGATGGGAGTTAGGGATCTGGAGGTATATTCTGACTCGAATTTAATTGTGCAACAGGTCACAGGGGAGTTCGAGTCCCGAGAGGACGTCATGGCCCAATACTTGGCGATAGTCAAGGATCTTATGGCACAATTTCGAATAGTGAAAATCAATCATGTCCCACGGGCACAGAATGCAGTGGCGGATGCTCTCTCGAGGATAGCTGCTTCTTCCTTCCCTAGGAATTCCCAAGCTATTTACATGGAGTCGTTGCCCCAGAGGAGCATAGAGACTGAGGCAGAGCAGCTTTGCGTGGAAGGGGTTGAAAGTTGGATGGATCCCATCGTAGCATATCTGACCAAGGGATGGCTACCCGAGGAGGAACGGGAAAGTCGAAAACTCAAGCGCCAGGCGGCCAAGTTTCTACTGGTGGGATCAGACCTTTATAAGAAATCCTTCACTCAGCCGCTGCTGAAGTGTGTGGGACCGGTCGAGGCCGATTACATCCTAAGGGAAATCCACGAAGGGATTTGCGGTAGTCACATCGGAGCTCGATCTCTCTCCTAGAAGGCACTTTGGCAGGGGTATTACTGGCTGACAATGATGAGCGACGCTGGGCATTTGGTCCAGACTTGTGAGAGATGCCAAAAAACTTCCAACCCGATTCACACCCCAGCAACTGAACTCACCCACCTGGCTTCGCCTTGTCCGTTTGCCAGGTGGGGAGTCGATATCCTCCGGCCTTTTCCATTAGCGGCTGGACAGAACAAATACTTGATAGCAGCCATCGACTACTTCACTAAGTGGGTGGAAGCCGAGCCTGTGGCGACTATTACAGGCCGGAGGGTAAAACAATTCCTTTGGAAATCCATCGTCTGCCGGTTTGGTATTCCAAGGGTGCTAATAACTGACAATGGCACCCAATTCGAAGACTGATCAGTGCAAGAATGGTGCCGAGAGTTGGGGATTAAGCAACATTTTACCTCGGTCGCCCATCCTCAAGGTAATGGGCAGGTAGAGCTTACGAACAGGACCATTCTGCAAGGACTCCGAACTCGGGTTGAGAAGGCGGACGGTCAATGGGTAGATGAGCTCCCCAGTATACTATGGTCTTATCGAACCACACCGCGAACGGCTACAGGAGAATGCCCTTTCACATTGTGTTATAGCTTGGAGGCTCTTATCCCCGTCGAGATTGGGGTAAGGAGCTACCGAGTGGAGCATTTCGATCCTGAGATTAATGAGCAAGGGCTAAGGTGCAACTTGGATTTGTTGGATGAGCTCCGAGACCTGGCACGAATTCGACAAGCCGCATATAACTGGCGCATTGCTAGGTACTACAATCGATGAGTCCATGCTAGGAGCTTCATGCCAGGAGATCTTGTATTACGACGGTTCGACGTGAGTCATCCTTGGGATATGAACAAACTAACTCCGAATTGGGAAGGACCGTACCAGGTGGTGGAATCCCTAAGTCCGGGGGCATATCGATTAGAAGACATGAAAGGCAAGCCCCTGAAGCATACTTGGAATGTGCAGAACTTAAGGAAGTTTTATCAATGAGCAGGGGAATTCCCTGAATCTCTTTGTACTCTTTTTCTTTACGACTAATGGCAAGGCTTCGTATTCTCTTCATCTAAATCGTACAAAGGATTATAGCGCCAGGCGGCCAAGTTTCTACTGGTGGGATCAGACCTTTATAAGAAATCCTTCACTCAGCCGCTGCTGAAATGTGTGGGACCGGTTGAGGCCGATTACATCCTAAGGGAAATCCACAAAGGGATTTGCGGCAGTCACATCGGAGCTCGGTCTCTCTCCCAGAAGGCACTTCGACAGGGGTATTACTAGCCGACAATGATGAGCGACGCTGGGCATTTGGTCCAGACTTGTGAGAGATGCCAAAAAACTTCCAACCTGGTTCACACCCCGGCAGCTGAACTCACCCACCTGGCTTCGCCTTGTTCGTTTGCCAGGTGGGGAGTCGATATCCTCGGGCCTTTTCCACTAGCGGCTGGACAGAACAAATACTTGATAGCAGCCATCGACTACTTCACTAAGTGGGTGGAAGCCGAGCCTGTGGCGACTATTACAGGCCGGAGGGTTAAACAATTCCTTTGGAAATCCATCGTCTGCCGGTTTGGTATTCCAAGGGTGCTAATAACTGACAATGGCACCCAATTCGAAGACCGATCAGTGCAAGAAAGCCCCTGAAGCATACTTGGAATGTGCAGAACTTAAGGAAGTTTTATCAATGAGCAGGGGAATTCCCTGAATCTCTTTGTAATCTTTTTCTTTACGACTAATGGCAAGGCTTCATATTCTCTTCATCTAAATCGTACAAAGGATTATACTTCGTCGAAGAAAAATCCAAGGGTTACGAGCCCTAGGCCGTCCTCAAAAATGGACTAAGGGCCACGAAAAAACTCTAGCTAACACCTTCCTTCGCGTGGGAGTGGCTAAAATCCAAGGGTCACGAGCCCTAGGCCGTCCTCAAAAGTGGACTAAGGGCCACGGAAAAACTCTAGCTAACACCCTCCTTCGCGTGGGAGTGGCTAAAATCCAAGGGTGATGAGCCCTAGGCCGTCCTAAAAAATGGACTAAGGGCCACGGAAAAACTCTGGCTAACACCTTCCTTCGCATGGGAGTAGCTAAAATCTAAGGGTCACGAGCCCTAGGCTGTCCCCAACGGTGGACTGATGGCCACAAAAAGATTCATTCATGGGTCACGAGCCTTCGGCTGTCCTCCAAAGGTGGGTTAATGGCTAAGAAAAAATTACAACACAACACCCTCCTGATTATGTTCGCAAGCAAAAGATGAATAATCAAAATGAAACGGCATTGTATAAAAGCGAGATGGTCCAATACATGATAATAAAGGAAGTACAAAAGGCCCTAGCTAGAAAAAGAAGAAAAGCTCAAGCATCAGGAGGCGCATCATCATCGCCGGCCATCTCCGAGTCCTCCATCCTGGCCACAATCTCCGCAACAGACCGAACATTGGACATGTCCAAGTCTGGACGAGCTCGTAATACCTCAGTCGCATGAGCTTGGAATCCCTTTGTCCAAGCGTCTTGCAGGTTCTTCTAGAGGAACTCCTCTACCTCAGGAAGCTTGATAGGCTCGGCATACTTGCGCTCGTATTGGCGAATGACTGAGTTCGCCCGGGATAGCTTGGAGCTCGTCTGAGATAGCTCTGCCTCTAGCTCTTGAATACGTAGGTCTGAAGCTTGCCGTTGGGAGGACAACTCATCCAAGTTCTTCTTGTGGCTCTCCAATAACTCGTCCCTCTCCTGCAGCTGGGTGTCTAGCTCCAAGGTCTTCTTGGAAGCTTGAGAGAAACGTCCAAAAAAGTCCGAAACGAGTGTGACCACTTGCAATGGGCAAGACAAGTAAGGACAACATAGATGAGACTGGAGGATGTTGATAAAGTATAAGTGATTACCTGGGCCAGATACTTGCACAATGTGGCTTCTATGGCCTCTGAGGACTGCTCGGACAACACCTGACGATCGGCGGGAGTGGCAAAGTGGTGAATCATACGTCTTGCCACCTGAGTGTTCCGGCTAAGATCGCTCACCTTCACTCCCCAATCGGGAACATGGTCTGGACTGTGGGGAGGAGACTCCGGGGCTGGCATGAGCTCTCTCGGAGGATGGGAAGTCCTCTTCCTCTTAGCACGACTAGGCTCTCCTTCCTCAGCAGAAGGAGCATTCAAGGCAGCCTTTCCCCCCGTAAGAGCTGGGGCGCCCTCGTCCTCCGCGGGTCTCCATTTGTTCTTCCCCTAGATGAAAGCTGTGCTTACCATCTCAGCTGCAAATGCGAAAACAAGATATTAAGGGCAAGAAAAGCAAGTTAGAAAAGTATGAAAATAGTGGGAAAATGACTACCCAAAGTGACATCAGGCTCGAAGCAAGTATGAGTGGATAAACCCCCCAGGTACAAGGTGCGATCACATATCAGGACCCGAGCGTTGATAGGGTTCAGCTCCCTCAAGATCTGAATATTATGAAGCTCGTCCTGCGTGATCTTGCGACTACGGACCTTTGAGGGCTAGAAAGCCCACTCAACTGGCACCCCGAAGCTGACCCCCCGGTCTTTCAAGCTAGCAAAGAAAAATCTACTATTCCATCATTTTATCGATGTGGAGTTATCGACTATGAACTGACGCTGGTTGAGCGGGGAAAAGGCGAATCGAGGTTCAGTTTTGCTAATGGAAATTACCTTGAACATCCTAAAGAAAAGTTGAGCATTGGGCTCAATGTCCCGAGCTCGACAGCAGAGAACGAAGGTAGATAGGCACCTCCAGCCATTGGGAATCAACTGAGAGGGGCATAACCCCATGATAGCGAACACCTCAACTACAGGAGTCGCGAGAGGGAATCTAAGGCCGGCAGCCAAGGCCTGCTCGTAAACGGTGATACATCCATAGGGGGCCTGGTGAGCTTTCAGACCTCGGGGTTCACTATACCAATACTCATCATGAATGAGGTGATATTTTTAGAGGAGGGGAAACAACTCTCTCTCGGTCATGGTAGAATGGTCCGTGGTTAGATCCTCGGGTAAGCTTCCTAAGTTGGGATCACTACTCACATGAGACTCTAAAGTGGGATGAAATGAAATTCTTTCAGGCCTCCTAAGTTTCCCGAGCCTACGAAGGGGTCCATGGGAGGGGTTGGATAACTCGGTATTTGATTCCTCACTACTAGAGCTGGTACTAGAGTTTTCTGAATCAGAGGAAGAAAAGGAAGAAGACATGCTAAAAAATGAACAAAAGTAGTTAAGAGAGGGTCACTGACCAAGAGAGTGAAGGCCGAGGTCAGGTAGGAACAACCACGACCAGGCTTGAGCCTAGGAGAACTCAATAGGCGCGATTTAGCTTGGAAAAATCTCGAGTCACGCCTGCGAAAAAGAAGAGCCAAGGAAACGGGTTAGTCAAGTTGAACCTTGTTTTAAAGATTATTTTGTTATCATTAACAAAGGAAAAACCCAAGGGTCGGCCATGGCTAACCCAAGGGGATTAAATATATATATATATATATAAAGGGCAAAAGTCTCAAGGGTCGGCCATGGCCGATATCTATATATATATATTATATATATATACATAGAAATTAGATAAAAAAAAAATGCAGAAAGAAGAAGCTGGAAGGGGGGTCGGCCATGGCCGACCTCGGCCAGGCCGAGGAGCTCGGCCTCGTCGAGATCTGGCGAGGCAGAGCATGGCCGAGCCAGAGCTCGGCCATGTTGGCCATGGCTGAGCTCAGCGAGCTCGGCCATGGCCGAGGAAGCTCGGCCTCGCTAAGGCGAGGCCGAGCATGGCCGACCTTGGCCGCTGCCGAGGTCGAGCCAGGCCAGGCCGACCTCGGCCATGGCCGAGGCGGCCTGGCCAAGTCGACCTCGGCCAGGTAGAGGCGCCTGGCTGAGGAAAAGTTTAATAAAAAAATATAAAATAAAATAAAAAATAAAAAAAATAAAAAAAATAAAAACAAAGAGGGAGCATAATGTAAAAAAAAAAAAAAACAAATAACAAGTAAGGAAAAATAAAAGCAAATGAGGATGGGAAAGACTAACCTCAAGAAGTTGAATGCTTGTCTTGAAATAATAATTGTGGGGTGGGGCCTTAGGGCTTATATAGAGGGGACCCAAGGAGGGAAAAATTCAAAATGACAATGTTTCCCTCTAAGCGAATTTTTCCCTCCAACCAAAACCCATCCCTATAATTTCAAGGTAGTAAATGAGGTTTTCAGGCACTAATATCAACTTTAAAAACACTCTCGTGCGTCTTGGGAAAAATCAACAGTCAAGTAACCTACTCCTCGACCCAGCATGATTTTCAACTTGGCTCAAGGAGTGGGGGGCAAGTGATGTGGCACCAACCGAAATTACTAGAATACCCCTACGCGCTGATAGTCTCACTTGTCACTTAGAGCACCTGAGAGACCGACACGTGGCAAGTCAACACCCCGGAGCGGAGCCCGGGAAATCCTGGCCGAACCGCAAGACCCGTTCCAAATTGGCCGGGATTCTCGGGGGTCGTGCCCGCTCATCTCGGGTACCCCAAAATGGGCTCGCCTATAAAAGACAAGGACTCTCGCCAGGTACATTCAAGCTCTACAACTCTCTCATTTACTACTACTTGCATTTACTCCACTGATTGGAGCGTCGGAGTCCACTCCGGGGGATCCAAGCCCCAGCCCTCCATTGTCTTGCAGGTTCTACACCCGAGGTCCGACATCCCCAAGTCCGAGGTTCCATTCCCGAGGTCCAGTCGCAGAGGTGGCACGTGGTGGTTGGTCCCAAAAACCATCATCAGCCATTATTGACTGGAAAATTTCCCAGTCCATGATGAGTCCCCCAATCCCAGCATTGTTCACCTACAAGGATTTAAGCAATTTAATTATTTTTCTCAATAAAAAACTAACTGAATATCTAAAAAATAGAGCAAGATATGAATCCTTGAGTGGGGTAGGACCATCTTTCCAGTTAAATGGCATAAATGATCACTGAATTTTGCATTAAAGTACAAAAAAATTATTAAATTTTAATTAAATATATAATTCCATAACTACCATCAATTATAATTAAAAAAAACTAATGAAATATTGACATTTTTATACTTTAGTCTAAAGTTTTATGATATTGTTTTGCATTTTAGTGCAAAATTTAGTATCTTTTTTTGTATTTTAGTGCAAAATCTAGTAACCTTTTTATATTTTCAGACAAAGTTAGTGGTCATTTGTGCTATGTAGCCATTCACGTTATTAGCCACAAACACCAACATCCTATTAGCCTTATTTAAAGGCAAATTATGGTAGTTATTGAATTATATACTAAATTGAAATTCAATAACATTTTTACACCTTAATACAAAATTCAATGATCGTTTCTATTTAGTCCCATCTTTCCCTACTCCTTTCGTCTTTGTTTTTTCTTCGTTTGATAGCAACAATTATACAATCAGGAATCTTAATCCCACTAGATAGAGTTAGGAACATATAATTTACAAAACTTTATTTCTCGTGTTATATTTAAAAAATTTTAGCGTAGTTTCCTGTGATCTTCTTCTTTTGTGAGAAACAAAAAATTATAAAAAAAATGCTCATCAGAACTTTGAATTCAATTTTTGATTCAAGTCTTAATGAATTTGGTCTTCCAAATTTGGTCTTGATGAAATCAACAAGGCAAGCAATACTAGATGGTTCCACCACATCAAGCTGATGGAAGAGGACATGATCAGAAAGGCCACACCCTTTGAGTTTCTCTAGAGCCTCAAGTCCCTTCTTCTCATCTCTGGCTGTTAAAACCACCAGGACCCCATTACAAGCCAACTGCCTACATATTTCAAACCCTATTCCTTTGTTTGACCCTGTAACAACTGCATATCTACACAACAAAAACAAGAAAGAAATGAATAACACAAGGTGGGGGGATATCTGGTTTAGAAACTAAGATGCAGATGTGAAATTTCCAAGCAAAAGTACCTGTTCTTGTTTGGGACTGCTGGTGTTGCCTCCACCATTGCTGAACAGAAGGGACCTGCCCAGGGATTCGATTTCAGAAAATGGGTTGTTGGGTCTTCATTGCAACTTTTACTCTTTGTTTCTTTGTGGGTGTTTTCCCAGTGGGAACCAGATGCCTCATCTGATTGTGTGGCAGAGAAAAAAAAAACAAGGGAAATTGTGAAACTCCCAATCTGTTTGGCCGGTTTGAGGTTTGACATATTTAGAAGTTTCCTAAGATCAAAAGGATATTCTTAGAAATCATGCACGTGAAGGTTTCTTTATATTTGTAGTTACCTATTCTTGTTTGAGACCGCTGGTGTTTCAGCCGCCATTGCTGAACAGAAGGGACCTGCCCAGAGGATTTGGTTTCAGCACCTGGGGTTGTTGGGTCTTCATTCCAATTTTACTCTTTGTTTTTTTCTTTTTTTTTTTTTTTTTGATGAGGGTTGCGCTTGACTAGTCTGGGGATAGCAACTCCGGCCCCTCAGTGCTGCTACCAAGTAAATCGCGGAATGTGTCTGGTTGACCAAGGTTTAAGATGGGATCCATTAATATCACCACCAAGACCCTCCCCCAGAAGGAAGCAAATATCCTTTCCAGGAATCAAACCCACGCTGATAGCCTCCAGTATGACATACAATCCCCTCCTTTGCCACCCAATTGTGTCCCGAGGGGCAACTTTTACCCTTTGTTTCCTTGTGGGTGTGTTGTCAGTGGGAGCCAAATGCGTAGTTTGTTGTGTGATAGATTCAAAAATATGGACATTATCAAACACCAAATTTTATATGTTGTGCAGGCAACATAAAATTTGTCAGACTTATCAAATTGAGAGAGAGGGGGTATAGGTCTCGGGGGTGGGACCTACACACCAACATCTTTTGCTAGTCCGACACTGACAACATATCATTCTTATATCAAACTCTTTACCCATTCGGCCAATTTGAGGTTGACATATTTAGAATTTTCCTCGGAGTTAAAAGGATATTTTTACAAATCATGTACATGTGAAGGTTTGATTATATTTGTTGTTATCAAGATATAATAATAAATTTATTTAATTAAAAATACCATCGTCAAGCTATCTAATCTTACAAAAGAATAAGGAAAATTCTATCACCAGCCCATATTATTATTTTTCACCATTAATTACTCATTGCAACCCACATATTCCAAATTTGCCCTCCTCCATTTACATGTTCCCTTTACACTCATCTAGTTGGGTTGGAGGTAGAAGACTGCAAGGTAGGTGTGCATATTATTCTGGCTTTCTGGCTGGGCTGGAGGTTCCTACGTTGGGTCAGCCGTGGGTGGAGGTCGACCCGTCGCCCGGTGACAATGGGGGGTTTGAGGAACCCTCGCTGCTGATCAAGGTTGCAGAACCCTTGACCGCCGCTGGAACCCCCGACCAATGACGGCCAAGGGTTTTAGATCCATGATCGGTGACCATTGGGGGGTTCCCACAAACCCTCGACTAGCGACGGTTAGGGCCTCTACAACCCGTGATCGGCGACGATCGCAGGGTTCTTGAATCTTGATCACTTACTGTCACCCCCGACAATGGAAGTTGGGGGTTCTATAGGCAATCGGGGGCAAAACCAGCAGTCACCGAGGCAACCACGAAAAAATAAAATTTTTAATAATTATTTTTTTTAATACAAAATAATTTTTAAAAAATATTTGAATTTTATTTAAAATATGTGAAATTTTTTATTTTTTAATTAATTTTTTAAATATTTGATATTTAGAAATGTCTTATATTTAAAAAAATTTATCTAATTGTGTTATGTAGTGTAACGTTGCAGTATTGTCTACACTCGATCGCATAATATTAGGTGAACCCTTAGTGGTAGTGGAAGTATTGAGATAACATGGTTTAAGGTACATGGTATCATATCCAATGTAAGTGGCTCTTACGAACTAGCATCGCTGCATAGTTATAGTGAGACTGGACTATCGACATCTTTGCCAGTACCTTTTAGGCATGTCCTTTATATATCCACCAAGCTCTTAAAACAACAACATCAGGAGTACCACAGAGTCAGTTTCAACCACCCACCACACCAGCAGATACCCAACAAAAAACCAAGAAAGGGTCACGTAATTAATTTATGTTGTACTATAATTGAGTTGTAAATATTTGGAGTACTTACACATTAAATTTTAGTCTTTATGTATTTTTTATTGCAATATTATTTCTTATTCAATTTTATCTATGTATATACATACATATATGGGGCATAATATAAAACATAGAAAAAAACTTATACATAAATGGATACAACAAAAATTGAAGCACAACTTCATTTAACTTTTGGACAAAATATGAGTACGTAACATTACTTCAAAGTATATAACATTACTTCAAAGTATATAACATTACTTAAGAATTTAATATAAAATTTTGTGGAAAAGAATAATACATAAATTGATCCTTGACTGCGGGAGGTTGGGGAAGCAAGGGTTCCCCGACTGCCCGCAGTGGGGAACCCTTGAGTTCCCCGACTACCCACGGTCGGGAAAGCCTAGCAGGCTTTCCCGACAAAGGGTAGTCGGGGAAGCCAGGCTTCCCCGACTGCGAGAAGTCGAGTCGTGGACCGTGAGGGAAGCCTGTAGTCAGGCTTCCCCAACCATGAACTATCAGGGAACTCAGGCTTTCTCGACTGCCCACTGTGGGGGAAGCTTGAGTTCCCCGATCGCCCACGGGTAGGGGAACCTTGGGTTCCCTACCCTAACCCTGTGGTCGAGAACCCATCATCTAGCATTTTCTCACTGTGTAGAGACAATGGATTACAAGCTAGCATATGAGTTGCTGCTACTGTTGTTTATTGTCTATGAGCTATAAGTGATTGGAGAAAATCACTACAGGTGATCGGAGAAATGGATGCATAAGGAAGGAAGTAGGTTGTGAAAAGTAAGGAAGTAGGTTGTGATCGGAGAAGTGGTTTATATAGGGGTATGGAGCAATCCCAAGTCTTCTAAAATTAGGATTCATACAGATAATATCTATCTTAACATTTTGGAACTTGATAGTGTTGGTCCCTTAGGGTATGACCACTCAAGATGGGGGTGAATTGAGTGATTAAAATTTTTCTAAATTTTAATAAATATTCTCGATTAATGATTTTATTGAAAATTATATATTTGATAAATATAATAAATTATATTTGAGATTAATAATAAATGTAAGTCATAAGATATAACAAAAATAAATACAATGAGGCATAACATAATTTATAGTGGTTCGGTGTCTTCACACACACCTAGTCCACCCTCCCAAGATCTAACCACCCTTAGGGTTCCACTAAAATAATTTCACCAAGATTTTTCACACTACTTTACCTTGAAAACTAGATACACACCTACATTACAACGGATTCTAGGCAACCATTGCACCAAGGTTTTCTTTTTAGTTCACCTTTGAAACTAGATTCACCTAGATTTTAACGAATTTAGAAAACCTATACAATACTCAATAATAATTTAAATATTACAAATAGTTTATCCACATTTAGACACAAATGAATAATTATGAACAAATTATACAAGACAATAATATTTAAATAAATAAATAAATTTATAACCTCAAATTAAGAAGTTCGGATTTGTCATAGAAGACTTGAAAACTTTTCTCTTCTTATCTTGTGGCTCTTCGGTGGATGTGTAATAATGCTTCGAGAGCCTCGAATTGCTTGGATGTTTTTCTTGAGAGCTTTAAGATGCTTTTAATATGCAATGAAAGCACTTGAATGCTCAAAAAATAAGTTTGAAATGGTATTTATAAGCATTTTAGCTACTAAAGAAAAGGTTAATATAAATTTAAAATTCAAAAATTGTTTAACCTTTCTCAAATAATAAGAAAATGTCTTACCTTCAATTCAAAATAAATTTACTTTTTGCATGAGAAATCAAGATTTGAAAATTTAAATATAAGCTTTTGAGACATAAATGATTAAAATAAGAAAACATGTCTAAAAGTAATATTTTTTAATTTAAAATAAATTTACTTTTTGTATGAATAAGAGAAAACATGTTTAAAAACAATTCTACTTTAATTCAAAATTTGAAAATTCAAATATAAGATTTAGAGAAATAAATTATTAAAACAAGAAAACATGTTTAAAAATAATTCTCTTTTAATTCAAAATAAATTTACTTTTTGCATGAGTAAGAGAAAATATTTATATCATAAAAATATTTTTGTTAATTATCAAAACTTAATTAATATGAGCAAGTTGGCTCAACAGATAGGATTAAAGCTTTTATGGATAATGTTTATTCTAATATTCTAAAATATTTTTAGAATTAAAATTCTTTATAGGTATTTACCTATATATTCTTTTCATAAAACATTGAAAGAGATTTTCAAATGTCAAAATTATTTAGTTTGTACGTTGTGTATAACTCCTAAATAAGAAAATTTACACCTTTTTAGTTCAATTTTTTTTTTTTTTGAACTTCTAGAGTTTTTTAGTCTTTTTGATGAACTTTTTCTAATGACAACAATATTCATTTGTAAAGAAATTAATTAATAATTATTTTGTGTGAATACTTTTAAATTGTCATTACTATCTAATTAAATCAAGTAAGTAATTTTGCAAAAGAGGAAGAGAATTATTCAGTTAAAGGTCGATGACTCTTAGGAATTATTCAGTTAAAAAGCCTTAATAACTAAAAAGCTAAAATTCATCTAACTGACCAAGTAATTTGTTTTTAGTTGACTGTTCTGTTAAGTTTGTACCTGTAATTGCCCAACACCAGAGGAAACGTTAATGATTATTGCTGAATCTACTGAGAGGTGGAGGGGAATGGATGCTTCAATCATTCTTTTTACCCCATAGTAGTTTGTTTCCAAACACTGTTCAGCCAAACTGTAAGTTTGTGTTGTAATCTCTTTCCAGATGATCTTTCTCCAGTCAATTTCAGCTCCTTCTCTCTGCAAACACTAGAAAATAACTCAATCCTCCTAACCCACCCCAACTTAACCACAACTAGAGAAGGAAAGGTAAACAAAGGCATGCCATATTTCCATAGTATCGACCACACATTAGTTCCAACTTTGGGTTAGTATATACACATTTACATTAATTCTAAATTCTTCATCTATTTGTTTTAAAATATAAGTATTTGTATAAGTTTAGGATAAAAAATAAAATCAAACCATCAAACACACAAATAAATACAAAAGTTTTACGTGAAAAACCTAAGTTGAAAAAAAATTATGGGCAAAAAAAGCATTACAATAATTTTAGTGTATTGAGTACTTATTTATAAATTTATAATTTATTGATTTATATAAATTTATAATCTTATTAGAGGATAAATCATGAAAAAAATAAATCTTTAATTGCACATGTGTTCTAATCACAATGAAATTTAAATTCTAAGTCACAATTATCATATTATTATTATATTTATATATTTCACTAAATGAGCTCAATGACATAAATTTTAAATTGAAATGTTATTTCAGCATTTGGTTGTGACACTTTTAGATATTTGAGTATTAATATATTATATTTTACGTTACATCAATATAAATATATAACTAGGATCGCAAATGAATCAAGTCGTTCGTGAGCAACACAGTGCTTAACTTAACAAAAATTCGTTCGAATTCATTTGTTAAGATAAACGATCCGAGCTTAAACGTAACTTTAAATCTCGATTTATAAACAAATAGAGTTTGAATTTAGTAAAGTTCAATTCGTTAAAACTTACGAACATGTTCAATTAGAGTTTCATGAACTAATAGATTAAATTAGAGAGTATTAAACATGTTTGATTAGAAGTTTGTAAATATCTCGTGAATAATATCATTTATAAATATATTAATATATTTATTTCTAATTTTATAAATATATTATTTAATATAAAATTATCAAATTTTAAATTATTATATATATTAATTTAATTATTTAATATAATATAATATAAATATCTATATAGTAAGAAAAAAATGTATAAAATGTATTAGATTCACATTTTATTTGTATGGCTAAGATTAATGACAAATATATTATATGATTGAGATGAAAAGAAGAAAGGTTATTGAATGTATAATTTTGTGTGATTGATGGAAGTGAAAAGATAGAGATAGCTCTACAGGCGCAACGAGGAGATTTTCCTCTCTCCCATTACCTCACTCACTGCTTCTTTCTCTCATTCTCTTTCTCTCTCTTTCTCTTTCTCTTTCTCTCTCTCACAGATCCACCCACCCACGCTGTCGCCAGCCCCCCTGTCGCCCCATCGACCTTCGTCGCCTCTCATTTCATCATTCGCTACACCCTCTCTTGCCGCCCCCCTTCGCTGTTTGCCCACCCACGCCGTTTCATTTTTCCCTCTCTCCCATTGCCCCCCTCTCTCTCTCACGAACCCACCCACCCACCCAAGCCATCGCCGGCCCCCTATGTCGCCCTACTGGCTATCGTCGCCCCTCCTTCCACCGTTCGCTGCACCTTTTCTTGGCCATCGTCGCTATTCACTGTACCCCCTCTCGGTCATCGTCGCCCCTCCCTCCACCGTTCAATGATGTGTTTCTTTTTATTTCTTCACTTAACGGTGCTTTATCTCCCCAATAGTGTATCATTCTCTTTTCTCTATGAATACTAGCGTTTAATATATAAGTTCAGTGATGTTTGTTAGTTTGTTGATATATATAAATATATGTAGTTTTCTATTTCTGGATCTCTTTTGCCTTAGCTCTTCTCTGTTGTTTGTGGATTTTATCTTTTGTGCATATATATATATATGTGTGTGTGTGTGTGTATCTACAGGTGTCTGCATTTTTCTATATCGAATTGGGTTTTCGATTTTTTTATTTATTTAGTTCTGCTGGATAATGCGTGCCCTTTTTAGGGACTTTTAAAAAGAAAGTGAAAGTTTAAATACATTAAAAGTATTTATTTGGAACTATCTAAAAAATTGATCTAAGAATGAAGGGATTATTTGTTTGGAGCTATTTAAAAAGAAAGTGAGGGTGATTTGTTTAACTAATCTTCCTGCAACAAAAAAAATTAAGCTTACACACTCAAAAAAATATATAATTTGATGTCAGTTGCACTAACTGGTATGCATTTTAATTTTAATATCTTTTAGATTGCAAAGTATTGGTTGTGGTGCATTATTTAATATTTAGTTTTTTTATATTTAATTTGTTTCGAATTGTAGAATACATGTTGGTATTTAATTGTAGAAAACAGGCTGATATATAGAATACTTACGGGTAGATGATGTGTTTTATTATATAGATAATAATTTTTTTCTTTTTATTATAAAACGTTAACAAATATACAATAACTTTAATTTCTGTTTTTTATTCAGTATTTACAATTTCTTTTTTACTGGCTCTTATATTTTGATTTACAATATTGGTGAATATTATAAATCATATATGTTTGTTTCTTATTTAAGTTTTATAGAGCGTTTAAATTATAATTGCATTTTAATCTTAATATTATTTATATTATACCTTTAGGCATAAGCATACGTTAGTATATAATAAAACATAATAACAAATTAAGTTTTAACAAAATAGTAATAGATTTTGACGAACTTGAGCTTGGGCTACCAGCAGGCTCTCAAGCTTGAACTCGTAATGAGCTGAGCATGAGCCAAGCTCACATGACTCGAGCTCGAGCCTAAAAATAGGTTTGCAAGTTGAGACTGAGCTCAATAAAACTCAAAACTTGACTCAATCCTAACCCCATATATATATATATATATATAACACATTAATTGGTAAAGTATCAATACATTACTAAAACTTACAGAATCTCAACCCAGGCACAAGCGATTCAGGAAACGTTTTATTTATGGGACATTACGGGTTGCCCACCCGATCAGCCCGCTAAAGATGACTGAATGATACCACTGTCGTAAGCTCATCATTAAAAGGATGAGACTTCACCCATGGAGAAGAAAAGGCTAGTGGGGCCATCATCGGGCAGGAGGGCGAGCTTCACCAGACATTCAGCACCTTCTTCTACACTCCGATGGCCGGTATTTCCGTTAATCTCGGTTTTGACATAACCGGGGCAGACGCAGTTGATCAGAAAACCCGGGTTCTTCTTTGCGAGGATTCTCGTGTAGGCGTTCATGGTAGCTTTGGACATTTTGTAGGCCGAGAAGACGACAGGCCAGCCTCTAGTCTCCAGTGATCCTGCTTTGAAATCTTGCAGGAACTCATCATTTATCAGCTCGTCTATCCTCTCTTCTGTAAGGCTTTCCACATCATTCAACACTGTTCTAACCCACTTGCCTGGAATGTTCTGAAACAAAAAATTTCCGACCATATTCTCTGAGATGATCAGCTACAAATCTAAGACCCAATGTCAACCCAAATCAGATGGGGCGAAATGAAAATGGCAATAGCATTGTTCAATATTGTGATTTTTATAGTTAAGGGGCTGCATCGGTTATAAAGAAGGTACCTGTAACTGCCCTAATCCAGAAGAAACATTGACGATCCTCGGCGAAACAGATAGCTTCAGGAGGGGGATAAATGCTTCGATCATCCTCTTTGCACCGTAGTAGTTTGTTTGCAAGCAGTCTTTAGCCATCTCATAAGTCTGAGTCATCGCTCCGGCTAAGTTGTCATGGGTCAGTGCCTGAGGTTGAATCAACAATGGCATATCAAGCCTTCATCTAATTGAGTTGGGTCGGATATATGAATTTTAACTTGTCAATCATTTCTATCAATGCTAAAGGCTAAACGTTCACAATCCGTAGTTAATTAAACATGACTAAATAGCATAAATGTATAAGAACTTGAATTTGATCAGGGAGACAATAAGAAAACGATCGTTTGCCATATCAAACATGATTAAATAGTATAAATGATTACTGAACTTTACATTAAAATATAAAATTATAAAAAAAATTGACATTTAACTACGATTTTTCAAGCATTTTGCTGTGGTTAACCACTGCAAAGTGATTTTGTAACGACCCATTATTGGGTTTAGAATTTTAGAATGATATATTAACTTATTTTAGTTATTTTATATAAGTTGAGCAAATTTGATTCTTAATGTTGAAATAGATCTATGGGCTTGTATGTATGAGTTTAAATTAAATGGAGGGGATAATGAGTTGGGCTTCAATTTATTTAAGGCAAGTGGGCTAAGAGTTGGGCTTGGGCCTTTAAGGAAATAGAAGATGGGCCATTTATTGGGCTTAAGCCCAATACAAAAAAAAAAAAAAAAAAAAAAAAAAACCATCTACGCATCATTATTTCCCAACCCCCCTTTCTTTTTCTTCTTTCACCTTTTCTTTCACTTCTTCTTTATTTTTTTTTCACTCCCTCTTTTACTTCTCCTTTCTTCTTTCACTCCTCCTTTTACTTCTTCTTTTTCCTTTACTCCTACTTTCTTCTTTCACTTCTTCTTTTACACCTTCTTTTTCTTCATCTTTATTTCCTTTTCTTCTTCTCCCTCCCGACTTCTTCTTCTTCTTCTTCTTCTTATTCTATTCTTCTTCTTCTTCTCCTTCCTCTTCTTCTTCCTCATCTGATACGCATTCTTTTTCTCCTCTACTGCTTCTATTCTGTTAAATTTTCTGTGGCAATTGGAGCTTCTGTGCGGGTGCTTCATCTTGATTTATTCATCCTCAGGCAAGTATCCCTTCTTCTTATTCTTTTATTTTTCTCCCCTTCCATGTATAGCATTTCTATTAATTTTTTTTTATTATCTACATAGTATAAAAATTCCTAAATATTGCGAGTCTATTTGATGTCTCAAAAGGGGTTTGATTCACCCCAATATTATTCTGTGAATGGCATTTTTCGCCTCCATTATGATGGGAGTTTGTTCACCTTCATTGCTCATTGTAGTATATTTATTGGTATATCTTATATGTGAATGATGTCTGGATAATTAATGTCTATACCCGAATGTCCCATGAAATTGTGGAAAAATATCAAGTTAATGTGTGAAAAATTCGGATGCTATAGTACCATACAGTACCTATACAGTATCTCGATACAGTACATATACAGTATCTCAATACAGTATCTCGATACAGTACCATACAGTACCTATACAGTATCTCGATACAATACCATATAGTATCTCGCTATAGTATAATACCGTATTCGTACAGTATACATACAGTATCTTGATACAGTACCTATACAGTATCTCAATACAGTACCATACAGTACCTATACAATATCTCAATACAGTACCTATATAGTATCTCGATACAGTACCATATAGTATCTCGATACAGTACCATACAGTACCTATACAGTATTTCGATACAATACCATATAGTACCTCGCTATAGTATAATACCGTATTCGTACAGTATACATACAGTATCTTGCTACAGTACCATACCGTATCCGTATAGTACCCCGCTACAGTACCCATCCGAAAATTTTTAATTAAACATTTACTTAATGTATTAGAGCGATTGTATGGTGGAAAAATAACAATTTTTGCCATAACATTCTTCAATGGTATTAAATGTATATTGAGAACGAGAATTTAAATTTTACATTGCTGGTAAATGCATACATGATGCATACATGTACATGATGCTCATATATATATATGTTCTTAGCGCACTTATTATTTTGCGCGGAAATAAAGGGTACCCTAGGAGCGCCTGACGCGGGACGAGGTGGCCATAGCCCGGCAGGTTGTGCTCAATACATTATGTGTTGATTTACTGATATGATGATTAACGCATATTTTGCATCGTGGCTTATGAGCCTATGGGACTTATACTTATGATGTATGCACTTGTATGATTATACATGAACAAAAATTTGAAATTTATAATTCTATGAGATATGATTTCCGACTTCTATAATTGAATATTGATATGAAGTCGTTGTACACTCCTCTCGGTATCATCATGATTCCTCTTTCTTCATACTGCTCCTTTGTACTAGAACTTGCTGAGCCTTGTGGCTCACTTGATCTTCTTATGCCATTCCAGGTAAAGGTAAAGCAGTCATTAAGGGCGAGTCCAGTGGGACTTCAACCCAAGGGTAGTGGTGTACAGAGGCACTCAACTCGGAGATCCTAGTTGCGTTTTGGTGAGGAAGATTGATGAGATTTTAAATTGTTGTTTTACATTAGAGTCTCATATTCGGTTTGTATGGCCTAAGAGCCTAGATGTATCAACATTGGTTTGTAACGAAAGTTATTGATATTCCGCTGCGTGAAAATAGATAAATGTGTGTGTTTATTATGAGGTATTGTTCTATATCATCCTTGTGATGACCTCCTTTCGAATGTCCTATGCTAGCAGGCACATTCGGGAGTGGGCCCTTACAGATTTAGCGATAGTTTTAAAAATTGCCACTAAAATAGTTATCGTAGAGAATTTAACGGTAATTTTCAACAATCACTAGAGTAATTGCAGCAAATTACATTTTCTGCGATGATTTGACAATCACTGTGAAATAATAGATTTAGCTATAGTTTTGAAACCGTTATTGTTTACCGCGTGCGCCCTTGCCTGACCCCCTCCCCTACGCTCCATGTGGCAATACTAGAAATTTAATTCCAGCGCCTTCCCCTTCCCAATTTCGAACTTGGAATCTTCCATATGGGTGCGAAGCCATCTAATTTGCGAAGCCTCCTTGATACCACACATATTAATTATATACTAATCTAATCATTATTTTTCAAAATTAAATTTTATATTTTTTAATATAAATTAAAAAATAAATTAATTGATTAAATTAAAAAAATATTTTTTAAGGAATAATGGAATAAATTAAAAATAAATTAAATGAAATTAATTAATTAATTAAAAAATAAAAAAGAAGAGTTAACATATTTTTTAAAAATTTCTTTTTATAAATTATTAAAATTTTATATATTTTTTTAATTATAAAATTATTTTAAAACCATAGTAAAATTTAATTTTTATTTTTTAATTATTAAATTATTTTTAAAATTTTACGTCAATTTTTTAAAAATTACCATAAAATTTAATTTTTTAATGAATTTTGTGACAGATAGTCACAAATGTTAATTTAATTTTATTTTTTAATTATTAAGTTATTTTCTAAATTTTGCAATGATTTCTCAAAAAATGTCGCAAAATTTAATTTTTATGTTTTAATTATTATATTATTTTCTAAATTTAAAGGCAAAATTTAATTTTAAAATTTAAACTTTTTAGATTTTGCAATGATTTTTTTTTTAAAATCGTCGCAAATAAATTACTATAAAAAATTAATTTTTGTATAATGTAAAAATGTCGCTAAACTTTAATATGTAGCTAAAAGATCACTTCATTTCAATTTAGTATTCAATATCGTAATTATTGTCAACTGTCATTAGAAAAGATTAATGAAATATTGACGTTTTTATATTTTAATATAAAGTTTAGTGTTTTTTTTATTTTTTAGTGCATAGTATTATGAGATTAAAAGACACTTTATGTGATTTTTCATATCCTGATAAGATTTAGAGCACACAGAATATTTGCACATTTCGAAGGATAAGGGGGGAACCAATAGAGACTTGGATTAAATGGCATTCTCCTTATGGAAAAGGGCATAGAAAAGAAAAAGAAAAATCAGAATGCATAATCACAATTGCATCAATTTGAATTCTTCATTGACTGAGAGCAAATGAAATGAGGTATAAAGACTCACTCCTCCCTTAGCCATCACTGACTGGAAAACTTCCCAGTCCATGATGTGTCCCGCAATCCCAGCATTGTTCACCTACAACGATTTCAGCAATTTAACTATTTATCTCAAGAAAAAATTAACTGAATATCTAAAAAGCAAGCCAAGACATGGATAACTGTGACAAGACCATATTTCTGCTTAAGTAGTATAAATAGTTACTAAATTTTGTATTAGAATACAAAAGGTTACTGAATTTTAATTTAGTATATAATTTTATAGCTATCGTTAATTATCATTAAAAGAGATTAACAGAAAAATGACATTTTTGTACTTTACTATAAAATTTAATAATTTTTTTTTATGTAATTTAGTGCAAAATTCAGTGACAAATTTTATAATTTAATGCAAAGTTTAGTGCCAAGATTACCACAAAGAAATGAAAAATTAGAACTGGAGTTGTGGTGGTGGGGCTGCCCAGCGAGAAATGGGGTTGGGGTGGTTGATGGTGGTGAGGTGGTCGTCGGCGATGGGTGGTCACCAACGATTGGTTTTTTTTCTAGGCATTGGGTTTGGGATAAAGAGAGAGAAGTCGAATATACTTAATATTATTAAATTGTATTTAGCTGAATATACAAAAAAAAAAAAAAGTGATGATGTGTAAAATTGGATGAGTTGTTAAAATTTTATTGGAAGAGACAACTATGGAGACAGTCTCTTGGACAGCAGATCTGGACTCAAATCCCACTAGGTAGAGTCATTTATACGGATATATCCCTTGCAGGCTTTATTTCTGGTGTTATGTTTAAGGGTTTTTCACCTAGTTTCCTTTAATCTTCTTCTTTTGTTGTAAACAAAAAATTATTAAAAAAAATGCTCATCAAAACTTTGAATTCAATTTTTTATTCCATATTGCCTACATGTTGAAAAGGGTAGCCAAGTTTGAGAAGGGGTGGAGAAAAGATTAGTATCAAATAAGCACTTGATACAGCTAAAGTCAACTGTCAAGAGCCAAGCCAGCAGTTCTTAACCCAATCCTGGCAAGCTACCCAGAGAGTTTTGAACAGAAGACAAGCTAAGATTGCACAGAATTATAATAACAATAAAGTAGAAGAAGAACAACTGAGAAAGAATTAAGAATTGATTAGCGAATCCTACCAAAATATCAAGTCTTCCAAATTTGGTCTTGATGAAATCAACAAGGGAAGCAATACTAGATGGGTCCACCACACCAAGCTGATGGAAGAAGACATGATCAGAAAGGCCACACCCTTTGAGTTTCTCAACAGCCTCAAGTCCCTTCTTCTCGTCTCTGGCTGTTAAAACCACCAGGACCCCATTACAAGCCAACTGCCTACATATTTCAAACCCTATTCCTTTGTTTGACCCTGTAACAACTGCATGTCTACACAACAAAAACAAGAAAGAAATGAATAACACAAGGTGGGGGATGGCTAGTTTAGAAACTAATTAGATGTAGCTCTGAAATCTCCAAGCAACAGTACCTGTTCTTGTTTGGGACTGCTTGTGTTGCCTCCGCCATTGCAGAACAGAAGGGACCTGCCCAGGGGATTCGGTTTCAGCAACTGGATTGTTGGGTCTTCATTGCAACTTTGCGTCTTCGTTTCTTTGTGGGCGTGTTCCCAGTGGGACCCAGATGCCTCATCTCATTGTGTGACACAAAAAAACAGGAAAATTGTCAAACTCCTATCTGTTTGACCGGTTTGAGGTGAACTTCGTGGACAAGTTTCCTCCTCTTGTAAGAGAAAAACGGTTAGAGGGCGCATAAAATTTTTATACACATACTTCGATGTTGAGAATAGAATTTATAAATGTTAAAAAAATTAATATTTATATCGTATATTTACTATAATATAGGTCTGCTTATTTATAAAAGGTATAAAATAATTAGGAGTCTATTAAAATTAAGATTCGTATAGATAATATCAATTTTTAAATTTGTTGTAATACCTCGTTTCGGCATAAAATTATCACGTAATTTAAATGAGATTAGAATACTAAAAATTGGCTTGATAGTAAAAATAAGTCACTGAATCGATCACAAAGAGTACCCTGAAACCTTGATGTCTAGAGAAAATGATATGGTATTGATCAGCATTTCGAGATATGATTTATGGCATTAAAAGAAATCAGAATCGAGATTATTTTCGGTACAACTATGATTCAGGTTGAAAAATCGAATCATCGTAGGAGACTTCTAGAAAGTCAACGGAACCCTGAGAATGCTCCAGTTTTGCGTAAGGATTAACCCTAAAGTAGTTTTGAAATGAAACAAAGGTTTTGTGAGGGCATAGAGGCAAAATTGTCCTTATTGAGTAATCTTGGATTTATTAATTGTGGATTTTTGGTATTTAAATCTGAATGAAATTTACGTATGAGGGTGTAATTGTAATTGTGAAATGCTCAAAGTGAGATTTAGAATTAATTGAGGAATTTATATATAATTTGCATGATTTTAATAAATTATACATATATATTATACATAGTATATTATGTATAATATATAAATTATTTGTATATATATGTGTGTGTTGAGTATGTGCCTGGTGGCCAAAAATTTTACAAGAAATATAATATAATATATATAAATTAGAGTGGTAGCCAAGGTGCTTGGCAGCCAAGGATGCTGCATATAATATTTGTGTATATGCGTGGAGCCAAGTTTAAGACAATGTAAAAATAGGCTTAGGCGCAAGGGAAGAAGGCAGGAAAGAAGAGGAAGGGGAGGAGGAGAAAGTAAGAAGAGGAAGAAAAAGAAAAGAAAAGAAAAAAGGGAAAATAGTAGAAAGTTTTTGAAAAATTTTAAAAATTTATTTGAAATTCGAAAAACGTGTTGGGAGTCAAAATTTAGCATTCAAAAACTTGACACCATAGTCGAGGTTGAGCTCAAATTTTGAGGTATTTTGAATTACATTTAAGGTGAGTGTTCTTGTAATATCCGGTGTTGTTCGTGTTAGAAAAGAAGAAAGGCTATTTGAAACTTTTGAAAAGTGCCATTGAGAAGGTAATGGATTTTTGAAAATAATGGTGTCCTATAAGGTGAGCATTTTAGTAATTTAGATAGTAAAGTCCAATAAATGGTAATTTGATAAGTTGAAAATAATTCATAGGTGAAATTAAATATGGAAGTGAATTAATTTCAAATTTTTGTATTTATGTAGAGATAAATGGGATTAATAATTTACAAATGACATTTTTAGTAATTTGGAGTAGAATTCAATAAAGAAATTAAATTATGGAAAATAGGAAAAATTTGAGAATATTCAATTATGAGATAAAATAATTAATTTTTTCCTAAATTGGTAAATTATGTTTATAATTAATGGATGGTTGAGATGAAAACTTGGAGGCAAAGGCTTGTGTCTAAAGGTGACACTTAGCAAGTTCTCCTCCAAGAGAAATGTGGAATTAAATAATTCCAAAAGAAAAGAGAAATTGATTTTGTAAGCATTAATGGGTGTAATGATTATTTGGATTAAATAAAATCCAAAAGAAAATGGTAATTAATCACCATTAATGCTTTGAAAAATATAGGGATTTAATTAAATGAGAAAGGAAATAAAAATTCAAGATAATCCAAGGGTGGAGGATTATTCTTGAAAATGAGAAGTGATCTAAGGGATGAGATAAAATTCTTCAAGTTGGCATGGATTGCCAAGTGGATTGAAATGGTCTAAGAGGAGAGATGAGGTGGAAGGTGGAGATTAAATCTTCAAAGAAATTCAAGGGCTAGGATTTTGTCTTCCCATTAGGCATGAATTGTGCTTTTGGTGAAAGGTTAGCATTTATTCTCTTAAATTCACAAAGATTTAAGGGTTAGCATCCATTCTTGAAAGTGAAAAAATTAGTATAAATTGGCAAGTTAGGAAGACAAGTCTTCCTTTGGCCATTTGAAGAAAGAAAGAAAGAAAGAAGAAGACAAGAGAAAAGAAAGAGCAAAGGTAAGCTCTTGGTTTATTCTTATTAAGGTGAGGAGAGTCTTCTTATTCTTTCATTTAATCCAATATTCAAGAAAGCCTTTAGTCATCAAAGTTTTGTTTTCTCTTAAGGATTGAAAGCAAAAAAGATCTTGAAGTTAAAGATTGTGGAAGATCTAAGGGATTTAAGGTAAGGGATAGTCTCATGGGATGGTGGCTAGCAAAGTTGTAAGTATGATTCATGAACTCTTATGTGTGCATTGGCATGTTGTTTGTGCTCAAAGACCTATAGCCATGAGGTTGTGTGGGGTAGGGTAGATTAAAGCCTTAAACCAAGGTGGTTGTGAAGATGTGGGAGCCCTATCCATGTTTCATTGCATGCATTGTGTTACAGTAATGGAAGGATCCAAGAATCATGTCCCCAACAATTAAGCAAATCTCCTCAAATCATAATCACATGATTTTAGGCAATCCCTCGATTGTAGATTATGGTGTAAATGGAATGTTTGACTTTGTTATTATCTTGTACAGAATATTGTATAAATTCAATATGAATATCACCACCAGAAACTGTGGTGGATTTTCTCATTACCTTCTCATGGTATCAGAGCATTTTGGATTAACCTTCCTCGATCCAATGGCTTCCAGCACCTTTTCCTCCACTTTGTCTTTCAACACTATGGTCCATCTCTTAACCATCAAATTATCCTCCTCCAACTATCTTCTTTGGCCTAGCCAAGTTCTACCTTTGCTACAATGCCAAAACTTTCTTGGATATGTGGATGGCTCTCTCCAACCTCCACCTGCTACCATTGGCTTAGGTTCCACTGCTACTGCCAATCTGAAATTTGTTGAATGGCAGCAAACAGATCAATTGATCATGAGCCTTCTTTTTGCTTCGCTGATGGAAGAAGCTTTCACATCCTGCTCTTTGAATAACACTCAGGACTCCGACTGGTATACGGACACCAGTGCCACGACGCACATGACTCATGACGTTGCCAATTTAGACTAGGCTGACACGTACTCTAGTAAGGACTGTGTTATTGTCGGTAATGGGGCCTTTCTCCCTATATCCCACACTGGTACCACCTCTCCCACTTCTTCTCTTACTTTAAAAGATGTTTTAGTTGTGCCTGGCCTCACCAAAAATCTGATCTCCATTAGTATACTTACATTAAATTTCCCTTTCTCCATTACTTTTACTAATGATCGCTTTATCATACAAAATCAAGTCACAAGAAGGGTGGTGGTAACCAGAAGACGTGAGAATGGACTCTATGTGCTTGAGCATGGACATTGCTCTTTAGTTTCTATTTCCTCTAATAATTGCCCTCGAGCCTTTTTTGATGTTTGGCATGCTCGGTTGGGCCATGTGCTCCATTCTACTATTTCTCTTCTACATAAAAATCGTCACATATGTGTGACTTCTTTGCTTCCCAATCCCTCTGTTTGTTCTAGCTGTCAACTTGCAAAAAGTCACTGACTTCCCTTTAAATAGAATGACAAATGCGCCTCTCATGTGTTGGATCTTATTCATTGTGATTTATGGGGTCCATCCCCTATCAATTCCACCTTAAACTTTAAATATTATGTGATATTTGTTGATAATTATTCCCGTTTTACGTGGCTCTATCCTTTGAAATTCAAATTTGATTTATTCAAAACTTTTATTCAATTTCAGAAGCTTGTAGAGAATCAATTTTCTGTTAAAATCAAAATATTTCAAAGTGATGGAGGCACTGAGTTTACAAATCACACTTTTCGAGATCACTTAATCAATTCCGGGATTCGTCATCAAATGTCATGTCCTCACACACCTTCTCAAAATGGTCATGCCGAGCGTAAACATCGTCACATAACTGAAATTGGTTTAGCTATGCTTTTTCACTCACATGTTCCTTTAAAATTTTGGGTTGATGCTTTCAGCACTGCCACTTTCACGATTAACCGGTTACCCACGCCTACTCTTGATGGACTATCTCCATATGAGATTTTGTATGGTAAGCCTCTAACTTACTCCATTTTTCATTCATTTGGTTGTCTTGTATTTCCCTATTTACGTGATTATACTCCTCACAAACTTGCCCCTCACAGCCGCCCATGTGTTTTTCTAGGCTATAGTATGTCTCATCATGGCTTTCGTTGTCTTGATCAATCCATTAATCAAGTCTTTATATCCAGGCATGCTATTTTTGATGAACTTAATTATCCCTTCAAAGGAAATCCATGCTCTCGGCCCTTGTCTAATTCGCCCATTAGTGCATTTCTTAAGTCCACTACTCGCTCTCAGGCTCCATTATCATCACCGCCCAATCCGCTATCGTTTCCATGTGGACCTTGTTTAACTGACAACCCTGTTAATCTCGTGCCCTCTTCTGTTTTACAGGATACTTCTGTCGAGATGCCTCCCACTCCTGAGCATGGGTCTTTTTCTGACTCTACTTTCTTACTTGCTAATCTCTCTCCCATTGCAGAAGTCCCCTCCACACAAGCCATAGGCCATAAGTCATTTCTTGGCATTCATCCCATGCAAACTCAAGCCAAGTCAAGGATCTTTAAGCCCAAACATAGCTCTTATTTAAGTCAAGTTCCCAATTTTGGCTTGCTACATTCTTTGCTCACCATTCGTGAACCCAAAGGCTTTAAGTTTGCTACAAAACATCCAAGTTGGATTGCTGCCATGGATGAAGAGATTAGGGCTCTTCAAAAGAATCATACATGGGATCTAGTTCCAAGATCGCCCAATAAAAATGTTGTTGGCTCTAAATGGGTCTTTTGTATTAAATATTTATCAGATGACACTGTGGACTGTCTCAAGGACCATCTGGTTGCAAAGGGGTATACTCAGCAACCGGGTCTTGATTTTCATGACACTTTTAGTCTTGTCGTGAAGGCTTCTACTATTCGGGTTATCCTCTCTTTGGTCATTTCTAACAATTGGCCTCTTCGTCAACTCGACGTGAAAAACGCCTTCCTCAATGGCTTTTTACAGGAAGAAGTCTATATGGACCAACCACCTGGCTATGTTGATTCCAAACATCCTACACATGTTTGTCGGCTTCGTAGGGCTCTCTATGGACTCAAGCAAGCCCCACGTGCTTGGTTTCATCGATTTAGCTCTTTTCTCTTGGTCATGGGTTTCACTTGTAGTCGTACTGAGTCCTCGTTATTTGTTCTCTCCAAAGGTGCTGATTTGATTTATTTATTACTCTATGTTGATGACATTGTGGTCAATAGCAACAACTCGTCTCTTCTTGCTGGTTTCATTAGAAAATTGACTCGTGAATTTGCTACCAAGGATCTCGGGTCCTTGAATTATTTTCTGGGTTTGGAAGGCCAAAGGACCTCTGTTGGTCTCTTTCTCAGTCAAACCAAGTATGCTCATGAATTACTGTAGTGTGCCCAACTCCTCGATTCCAAACCAGTTAGCACTCCAATGGTGGTCGCTCAACATCTATCGGTTGTTGGTCCCGACTTTGATGATCCTTTTCTCTACCGATCGCTTGTTGGAGCTCTTCAATATCTCACTATCACTCGCCCCGACATCGCTCATGCCATTACTGCTATCAGTCAATATATGCATAAGCCATCGGTCTCTCATTTTCAAGCCCGTAAGCGAATTCTTCGCTATGTTAAAGGAACTCTTCGGTTTGGACTGATTTTCACTCCATCTACTTCTCGGGAGATCCTTGCTTACTCTGACGCCGATTGGGATGGGTGTCCCGACACATGTCGATCACTCTCTAGTTATGCAATTTACCTTGGTGATAATCTGGTATCTTGGAGCTCTAAAAAGCAACTGACAGTGTCTCGCTCCAGTTGTGAATCAGAATATTGGGCATTGGCTCTTACCGCTGCTGAATTTAAATGGCTTATTCATCTCCTTCGTGATCTTCATGTGCCTTCTAACTCCTCTCCAGTATTATTTTGTGATAATCAAAGCTCAATTTTTCTTGTTGTTAATCCAGTTTGTCACAAACGCTCTAAGCATATTGATTTAGATTATCATTTTGTGAAAGAATTGGTGGCTTCCAAAGAGCTACAAATTCGTTACGTTCCTACTCATCTCCAACTTGCAGACGTGTTCACAAAGAGTCTTGGCAAATTTGCCTTCATTTTTTTGCGATCCAAGCTACGCGTCCAAGATTCTCAGTCACTAGGTTTGCGGAGGGGTATTACAGTAATGGAAGGATCCCAGAATCACGTCCCCAACAATTAAGCAAATCTCCTCAAATCATAATCACATGATTTTAGGCAATCCCTTGATTGTAGATTATGGTGTAGATATAATGTTTGACTTTGTTATTACCTTGTACAGAATATTGTATAAATTCAATATGAATATCACCACCAAAAACTGTGGTGGATTTTCTCATTACCTTCTCACATTAACATCACATTTTATGTTCATGTTTATTATCATTGCACCCTTACTGAATTTAATAGCTCACGAGGTTTTTACCCTCACATATAGGTTGTCAAGGGAAGGGAAAGTTAAGGCTTATTGTCATTGCATGAAAATGAAATTTTGGATGTATGTTTGATATTTATTTTGGGTATTGAAAAATGGAGGAAAGTAGGGCCAACATCATTAAAAGGATGTGACTTCACCCATGGAGAAGAAAAAGCTAGTAGGGCCATCATCGAGCAGGAGGGCAAGCTTCACTGGACATTTAACACCTTCTTCTACACTCTGGTGGTCGGTATTTCCGTTAATGTCGGTTTTGAGGTAACCAGGGCAGACGCAGTTAATCCGAAAACCCGGGTTCTTCTTCGCGAGGATTCTCGAGTAAGCGTTCATGGCAGCTTTGGACATTGTGTAGGCCGAGAAGACGACAGGCCAGCTTCTGGTCTCCAGTGATCCTGCTTTGAAATCTTGCAGGAACTCATCATTTATCAGCTCGTCTATCCTCTTTTTTGTAAGGCTTTCCACATCATTCAACACTGTTCTAACCCACTCGCCTGGTATGTTCTAAAATAAAGATTTTTCGACCATATTTTGAGATAATCAGTTACAAATCTAATACCCAATGTTAAGCCAAATCTGAGGGGGAGAAATGAAAATGGCAATAGGATTGTTCAATCTTGTGATTTTTATAGTTCAGGGGCTGCTTGGGTTACGAAGAAGGTACCTGTAACTGCCCTGCTCCAGAAGAAACATTGACGATCCTTGGCGAAACATATAGCTTCAGAAGTGGGATAAATGCTTCGATCATCCTCTTTGCATCGTAGTAGTTTGTTTGCAAGTATGCTTCCGCCATCTCATAAGTCTGAGTCATCACTTTGGTCCCGTGGTCATGGATCAGTGTTTGAGGCTGAATCAACAATGCCATGTCAGGCCTTCATCCAATTAAGTTGGGTCCGATATATAATTTCTAGTTTGTCAATCATTTCTATCTATGCCATGTTAAAAGGCGAAATATTCACAATCCTTGGTTAGTTAGGACACATGTATAAGAACTTGAATTCAGGCTGGGAGCCAACAAGAAAATGATCATGTGACATGTTAAATATATATATAGATGTCTAGATATATATATATATATATATATGTATATTGCTTAATCAAGGCGATGCAAAAATAGATTAAACCCAGCTTCAAATTTTTAGATTATGAGATTAAAAGATAGTTTATGTGATTTTTCATGTCCTTATGAGATATGGAGCACACAGAAGATTTGCACATTTGAGAGATTAAGGGGGGCACTAATAGAAACTTGGATTAAATAGCATTCTCCCTAGGGAAAAAGTGGATTAAATAGCAAAGAAGTGGGTTGTGATTGAAGAAGTGTTTTATACAGGGGTATGGAGCAATCTCAGGTCTTATAAAATTAGGATTCATACAGATAATATCTATCTTAACATTTTAGAACTTGATAGTGTTGGTCCCTTAGGGTATGACTACTCAAGAGGGGAGGTGAATTGAGTGATTAAATTTTTTCTAAATTTTAATAAATATTCTCGATTAATGATTTTATTGAAAAATATATATTTGATAAATATAATAAATTATATTTGAGATTAATAATAAATGTAAGCTATAAGATATAACAAAAATAAATACAATGAGGCACAACACAATTTATAGTGGTTCGCTGTCTTCACACACACCTAGTCCACTCTCCCAAGATCTAACCACCCTTGGGATTTCACTAAAATAATTTCATCAAAATTTTCCACACTACCTTACCTTGGAAACTAAATACACACCTACATTACAATGGATTCTAGGCAACCACTACACTAAGATTTTCTCCTTAGATCACATTGGAAACTAGATTCATCTAGATTTTAACGGATCTAGGAAACCTATGCAATACTCAATAATAATTTAAATATTATAAATAATTTGTCCACATTTAGACACAAATAAGCAATTAAGAACAAAAAATATAAGGCAATAATATTTAAATAAATAAATTTGTAACCTCAAATGGAGAAGTTCAGATTTGTCATAGAAGATTTGAAGAATTTTTCTCCTCTTGCCTTGTGGCTCTCCAATGGATATACAATAATACTTCGAGAGCCTCAGATTGCTTGGATGTTTTGCTTGAGAGCATTCGAGAGCTTTCGGGTGCTTTGGATATGCAATAGAAGTATTTGGATGCTCAAAAAATGAGTTTGAGAGGGTATTTATAAGCATTTTAGCCACTAAAGAAAAAGTTAATATAAAATTTAAAATTCAAAAATTGTTTAGCTTTTCTCAAACAATAAGAAAATATGTTTCACCTTTAATTCAAAATAAATTTACTTTTTGCATGAGAAATCAAGATTTGAAAATTCAAATATAAGCTTTTGAGACATAAATGATTAAAACAAGAAAAAATGTCTAAAAACAATATCCTTTAATTTAAAATAAATTTATTTTTTTGGTATGATTAATGGAAAATATGTTTAAAAACAATTATCCTTTAATTCAAAATTTGAAAAATCAAATATAAGTTTTAGAGACATAAATGATTAAAACAAGAAAACATGTCTAAAAGCAATTATCTTTTAATTCAAAATAAATTTACTTTTTACATGAATAAGAGAATATTTATATTATAAAAATATTTTTGTTAATCATCAAAACTTAATTAATATGAGCAAGTCGGCTCAACAGATAGGATTAAAGCTTTTATGGATAATGTTTATTCTAATATTCTAAAATCTTTTTAGAATTAAAATTCTTTATAGGTAATTGCCTATTCTTTTCATAGAACATTCAGGGAGATTTTCGAATGTCAAAGTTTTTTAGTTTGTACGTTGTGTATAACTCCTAAACAAGAAAATTTAAACTTTTTAGTTCAAAAAGTTTTTTTGAACTTTTAGATTTTTTTAGTCTTTTTGATGAAAATTTTCTAATGACAACAATATTCATTTGTAAAGAAGTTAATTAATAATTATTTTCTATGAATACTTTTAAATTATCATTACTATCTAATTATGGGATTTTAGATAACTCATATATTAGAGTGAGAGAGCTTTTTCATGCATTCTTTCTAGGATTTTACTATTTATACATTGCAGGCTACAAACACATGTGCAAATAACGAAAATATCTCTCACCCAATTGCAAATTTACATCCTTTTCCCTTAGTTGCCTCATCTCTCCTCTCTCTCCCCTTCCCATGGTTGCCTCCAACAATTGCCAGTTACCTCGCCTCTAATGTGTCAACCGTTGCTGTATCCTCCCTTTCCATGGAGGATGCAGCGGTGGTTGGAGCATGAGAGATGAGACGATAGGTGGTTGCTGGAGGCGGCCATGGGAAGAAGAAAGAGGGTAAAATTGTAATTCTTTATTTTTTTGTAGCCTGTGATGTACAAGTAGCAAAATCGTTCTTTCTTATGTAACTTAACCTTTTGGTTAATACCAACTCTGGCAAATTGAACCTTTCAATCAATACCAACTCTAGAAGATTGAGTCAGCAAAAACATTTTATTAGATAATAATGTTATAGTGGATGTGTAGTAATATAAGAAAAAATAAAAATAAAAACAAAAATATATGTAATAAAGTTGGAGTGGCATATGTTGAAAGTAAGATGTGGGAGTTATGATTAAGAAGGTTTGAACATATAATAAGAAAACTTATAATACCCCATGTTTGTATGAGGTTGCCACGTAAAATGATATGGTCTTGATGAGCGGTCTGAGATAAGATTTATGGTATCAATAGAAATCGAATTGGGAATAGTTTTCGGTACAGTTAAAATGCAGTTGCCATTTAGGCTGCAAAATCGAATTGTCATTAGGGACTTCCAGGAAGTCAACAGAAACCTAAGGGGGCTCCGATTTTTCGTAATGATCAACCTTTCAATGGTTTTGAGATAAAACGATAGCTCGGTGAGGACACTGGGGTAGAATTGTCATTATCGAGTAACTTTAAAGTTATTAATTTTGTGTTTTCGGTATTGTAATGCAAATTAATTTGAGATTTAAAGGCATAGTTGCAACAAAGATATTGCTCAAGTGAAATTAAGAAGAAAATTGGGGTTTATGTGTAATTTCCTTTAGTCTATGTATTTATGTAATATATGCTTATATATATAAATATATATGATGTGCGAAGTTGTGTGCGCGTGTATGGGTGTCATATCTCTGCAACTCTAAACCCTTCCCTGCAACTCCATGGCCTGCAATCTCCATGCTCTGCAAACGTGTGGCTGCAATTTGAGTGTGTTACATGCAAAGAGGGATGGCCAGGCAGTAAGGAGAGTCCGCGTATCACTACAAGGAAAAGGGGTATTGCTGGCGAACTTTTCCCGGCGGTTTGAACAACTGTCGGGAAAACACCATAATCCCCGGCGGTTTTCAAAATCGCCAGGGATGTTTACCCATTACTGGCAGTTTTTAGAAACCGCCGGGGATGTTTACCCATTACCGGTGATGTTGGCCCATCCCCGGCGGTTTTAAAAACCGCCGGGGATATATGATTTATATACCCCGCGCGCCCCCGCCCCAGCCCAAATTAATCTTCCCCTCACTCCCTTCTCTTCCAAAATCCCCCCTGCAAACCCTAGCCCTCTCTCGCTCGCTCTCGTCGCTGCCTCCCTCGCCATAGCTCACTCTCAGTCGCTCTTACCATCGCTCACGCTCAGTCGCTCTCGGCCTCGCTCACTCACTCTCAGTCGTTCTCGCCATCACTCACGCTCAGTCGCTCTCGGCCTTGCGAGTCACGTTGTCTCTCTCGCTCAGTCGCTGCCTTTCTTTGAATCATCAGGTAAGTTGAATCACTAGAATTAGTTCAGATCCTAAAATTCATATTATATAATGCTTCATTAGACCACTATAAATGTCCTGAAGAATCACTGGATTTCGCAGTGAAATGCAGTAACTTGGAATGAGATTTAAGCATTTGTGGTGAGAAATACAGAGACTTGTAAATATAACTTGCTAAAATGCATTATGGTGTTTGATACTTCATAAACCTGTTGCTGCTATCAAAACTCCAAATATTTGTCTTGTTTTAGTGGCATAAGCAAGTTGCTGAAGTCCTCTACCTATGACTTTTACAATGCGACACAAGCATGAGTTTAACACATGGCAAGCCATCAAAATTATGCATACTTCATTAAACTTGTCAATATACAGAGCAAGAAACAAGAAGTCTCCTGTAATTAGTTAAGTATTCTGTAATATTGCTATGTCCCAATGGTGCAGGTCTTTGTAGAAAGCCCGGACACATGATATTAATACTTCAGTCATTGGACCGTTGCAAGTTTTTAGTTAATTTTTTTAAACTTGAAAGTTAATCGTGTAAACTGTTAATATTAGATTCGATCTAAAGTTTTGAAAGCCTATGACCCCAATAAAATTTTAGTTTATAGGCTTACCTAGGGCCCCCAAAATTCTAGGGCCGACACTGAATATAGTCATGCATTCTCTTTTAAAGCCTTATGCTTCGTGTCATCAAATTAGGAAGAAATACAAAAATGAAAAATGATGAAAAACTTTTATTTTTGTAATACTGCTATGTCCCAATGGTGCAGGTCTTTGTAGAAAGCCCAGAAATTTACAGTGGTCTATTTTTTATTTAATTTGTTTCATTAAATTTAAGGAGCATTTTTTTTTTAAATGTTTCATCTTTCATCCTACTGTACAAGAATTTTAGGTTCAATCATCCTATTTGGTTTAGGAAAAGTGGTAACACATCTAGAATGTAGGTTTTCTCAAATAGAAATCTCCATTTTTAGGAACACTAAATTATTGGGATGACAATTGGTCCTGACAGATGATTATACATACTAATATAGAGCATATAAAAAACTTGAAAGAAGTTCAAGCAAGCAACTTTTCAAGAAAGGGGATAGTTAGCAATTCTAAAGTTCACTAACCTGATGAGCAATATCTGGGCAGTAATCAGCAGGGTTTCTGTTATTTCTTTTCAAAAAATTGGCGTGATCATTTGAGTTCAAAAGCTGGTAAGTCTGAACAAGAATGAAAAAAAATTTATTAGAGCACAGATGGTAAGGTAATTAAAGCACAAAAAAGAAAATAAGTCTATCAAGTAATATAAAATTGCATTGAAATATAAATGCACCAAATTTCTCAAGACACAGGTAAGAAAAGGCTACTGGAAGAAATCCAAATCACATATGTTTTGATATGTTATTTAAGGATGTGGTATGTATATATGTTTGTTTTTAGCTTTCTATGTTTTGATATGTTATTTTTGTTGAGTTACATAGATCTTATCATATGCGCAGCGGAAATTAAAATTTAATTTGGAGGTATCCCGTTTTTCAGAAATTATGGTTTAATAAAACGAAGGTATAAACGAAAAATACCTCTTTGATGAAATCTTATTTCACCGTTAGATTTCCCGCCGTATAATCCTCCAAGTGTAGGATGCCGAGTCGGTCCACCCGAAATCACTTCTATTCAAGAATATCAAAGAGAGAAGATAAGTAGAAGAAATTTTTCACAAAAATTTCTAACTTACCTCTTGGATTCAAGAACACTTCTCCAAAATTCTCTCTACATTCAAGTGAATCAAGAAGACACTTATAAGAGAAAATAAGAGTTTGGAGCTATTTATAGTTCCAATTAAAAACTATTCTTCATTAAATGGGTTGGGCTTCTCAAGCCCATTCCATTTAATGCAATTGGACCAAGCCCAATTCAATGGAATTTATTTGAATCCAATAGTGCCATTGGGCCAAGCCTAATGTACTAGCAAAAGGCCCAACCCAATCTATGATTAAATAATTACATTCATAATATAATTATTTAATTACTCTTATTTATCCAATAAATAAATGCACTATAATTAGTAATTATAAAATTACTAATTTATTTATTTTCTCTTTGAAAGTAATTTCTTTTTGGGTGGGACTTTCTGGGTCCACAAATAAATTGGCAACAAGAATAATCAACAATTAATTCTCGTAAATCATGAGTGACATCTAGCAATATATCATGATTACCCAATTTATTGTGAAGCGGGTATTGTGAATCTTTTACTACGTTACCATACAATACGGTCCTTCTATCATCCTATATCCCGACAAGATATGAGATCATGGTCAGTAGGTCGAATCTCTTAATCTTGTCATATGACCAAATCCAAAATCAATCTTGACAAATTATGACACAACCCGTATGGAACAAATTCCATCGTCATATTACCTCGGCCAAGGATTTATCGTCAAGTGATTACTGGATCGCATAGGATATCTTCCTCATAAATCTCGAGGTGATAGATTCCATGTCTAATGCACACATACCTCATGTATCACTGAATCAGGCACATAGATACGTATGATTATCCTTGATTAGAACAACCACATGATATCGTTGATATCCTAATCCACCAATACACAGATATCCATGTCATCTCAGGTCTAAGGACTAGTTGTAAAATCGCAGCTAACATTAAATCATTGACCCGTGAGAAATAACCCATGTGATTTAATGTTAACAGTCCCGTTCAGTGAACTCGTTCTTGTAACGAGCACCCACTTATCTTCCTTCTATAGCTCATACAGAATGGCACGAGACTCACCAACCTTATCTTTCAGTATCTCATACTGAAACAAGGAGGAAGACAATGTGCTGGCCTTTACGAGTTGCTATCATCCATGATAGGAATTCTATGGCCAGGAACGTGTTTATAGTATAACAAATTGTGGATTATCCGTAACTCGTATTCTTAACACTTAAGAATGGTATCCACTTCTTATTATACTAATGGATATATGTTTTATAATTTAAACCATATTGCAATTTAAATAAAAACATAAACTTGCCATTTAAATAATATTTAAAGAATTACAAGATCGAGTCCCTTTGTGTCACTGGAACTGGTCTTTAGGGCTCATATCTAACAATCTCCCACTAGCACTAAGACCATTCAGTGTGGTATCTCATACCCCACCTATCTAGATGAAAATCTAGTTGCTTCTGGTTCATGGCCTTAGTCAGTGGATCTGCTGCATTCTCTGATGTATCTATTCTCTGCACATTGACATCTCCTCTACCAATGATCTCTCTAATGAGATGGAAGCGTCTTTCAATATGTTTGGACTTCTGGTGAGACCTCGGTTCCTTAGCTTGCGCTATGGCTCCATTGTTGTCGCAAAACAAGGGGACGGCAGACTTTATAGAAGGAACCACTCCAAGTTCTGTCACGAACTTTTTGACCCAGACTGCTTCCTTTGTAGCATCCGATGCTGCAATATACTCAGCTTCTGTTGTAGAATCGGCAATCGTATCCTGTTTGGAACTCTTCCAACTGAATACTCCTCCATTGCAGGTAAACACATATCCAGAGATAGACTTTCTATCATCAACATCTGATTGAAAATCAGAATCTGTGTAACCCTCCACTTTCAGTTCTCCTTCACCATAAGTAAGGATCAAATCCTTAGTTCTTTTCAAATATTTAAGGATATTCTTAACGGCAATCCAGTGTTGCTCACCTGGATTAGACTGATATCTGCTTGTAACACTTACAGCATGAGCAATATCAGGCCTAGTACATAGCATTGCATACATTAGGCTTCCTATTGCTGAAGCATAAGGAATCCTAGACATGCGTTCTCTCTCTTCTTGTGTCTTGGGGCACATATCACGAGAGAGGTGGATTCCATGTCTAAAGGGCAACAGTCCTCTTTTGGAATCTTCCATGTTGAACCTCTTCAACACTCTTTCTATGTACTTATTTTGGGAGAGTCCTATCAATCTCTTGGTTCTATCTCTATAGATCCGTATACCGAGAATATAGGCTGCTTCTCCCAAATCTTTCATGGAGAACTTTCTTGACAACCAGACCTTTATTTTTGACAACAACCCTACATCATTCCCAATGAGTAAGATATCATCTACATATAAGACCAAAAATGCTATTGCACTCCCACTAGCCTTTTTATAAACACAGGGTTCATCAACGTTTTGTATGAAACCAAACGATTTGACTTCATCATCAAAACGAATGTTCCAACTTCTGGATGCTTGCTTAAGACCATAAATGGATCTCTTAAGCTTGCATACCTTCCCTGCGTTAACTTTAGGTGTGAAGCCTTCAGGTTGTTCCATATAGATTTCCTGATCTATATAACCATTTAAGAAGGCTGTTTTCACATCCATTTGCCAAATCTCATAGTCATAATGAGCAGCAATGGCTAGTAAAATTCTAATGGATTTAAGCATGACGACTGGAGAAAAGGTTTCTTCATAGTCAATCCCTTGTCTTTGTCGATAACCTTTTGCCACAAGTCTTGCTTTATAGGTCTCTACCTTTCCATCTGAACCTATCTTCTTCTTGAAGACCCATTTACATCCAATAGGTACTATACCTTCTGGTGGATCTACAAGAGTCCAGACTTGGTTCTCATACATGGAATCCATTTCAGATTTCATGGCTTCTAGCCATCTTTTCGAGTCGATATCTGATATCGCCTCTTGGTAAGTGGTAGGATCAGCTGAGTGATCATTGTCTCCTACAAGGAACAACTCTTGTTCATTTAGAAAACCATATCTCTCAGGTTGATGGGGTATCCTCTCACTTCTTCTAATGGGACGTGCAACACTCGACCTTGGCTCCTCAATTGGTACTTGGACATCTCGTGGCATAGTTTCAGGCTCGGTGAACCCTTCACCAAGTTCTATTTTCCTTTCATTGCCTCTTTCTTGAATAAACTCTTTTTCAAGAAAAATGGCATTCTTGCTTACAACTACTTGTTGCAGTTCAGGAATATAGAACTCATATCCTAAGGTATCTTTAGGATAACCCACGAAACTACCCTTTAAAGATCGTGTCTCAAGTTTCTCTGATTTAAGCTTTTTCACAAAAGCTGTACATCCCCAAATCTTAACATGTTTAAGACTGGACTTCCTATCAAACCATATCTCATGTGGTGTTGTAGGAACTGACTTGGAAGAAACTCTGTTTAAGATATATATTGCAGTAAGAAGGGCGTGTCCCCATAGAAACAAAGGTAAGTCTGTACAACTTAACATACTTCGGACCATATCTAATAAAGTCCGATTCCTCCTTTCTGAAACTCCATTCAGTTGAGGCGTTCCTGGTGGGGTCCGTTGTGAAATAATACCTGAGACTTTAAGAAAATCTTCAAACTCGTTACTAAGATACTCGCCTCCACGATCTGATCGTAAGGCCTTTATCTTTTTACCAGTTTGATTTTCTACTTCAGCTTTAAAATCTTTGAATATTTCAAAAGATTCAGATTTATGTCTCATGAGATAAACATATCCATATCTAGACATATCATCTGTAAAAGTTATAAAGTATTGATAACCTCCTCGGGCTATTACATTAATAGGCCCACACACATCCGAATGTATAAGTCCTAACAATTCTGTGACCCTTATACCTTGCCCAGTAAAAGGCAATTTGGTCATCTTTCCAAGGATACAAGATTCACAAGTTGGATATGGTTCAGAATCTAATGGACCCAAAAGCCCATCTTTCTCCAACTTAGTGATTCTGTCATCCCCTATATGACCCAATCTGTAATGCCACAGAATTTTAGAATTTGGGTTATCACGTGGTCTCTTATTATTATTTGATACATGCAGATGCTCACTATTATCAACAGTCACATTCAAAATGTAAAGACTATTGACAAAATTACCAGTAGCAATCAATTTATTTCTAAAATAAATTTCACAAACATTATTCTTAAAAGAAAATTCATAATTTTCTTTCACCAATACAGGAATAGAAATAATGTTCTTAAAAGCTCCAGGTACACATAAACAATTGTTTAAAATTAAACTATGTTCATGTGATAAAATTAAAGATACAGTGCCGATAGCTGTGGCTGCAACTCTTGCCCCATTTGCTACCTTTAGCACAATCTCATTATCTGCAAGCCTTCTACTTTGTTCCAGATCCTGTATAGATGCACAAACATAAGTTGTCGCTCCAGAATCTAGAATCCATAAAGTAGAAGAGTAAGCAATGGAAAAATACTCATGAACTATCATCATACCTGTCGCTTCCTTCTTCAAGGAACTAAGGTAATCTTTACAGTTCCTTTTCCAATGTCCCTCTTTGCCACAATGGAAACATTTTCCTTTGGCAACAGTTTTTCCCTTCTTCTTTTCAATCACTTTAGTTGCTTGGGTGGCCTTCTTTTTACCTTTCCCCTTTCTAGTCTTACTAGTAGAGGACACAGCCATCACAGTGCCTGTTTTCATGGTACCCTGGGCCGTTATTAGCATATTCATAAGTTCGGCCGGGGTACACTCAATCTTGTTCATATAGAAGTTTGAAATAAAACCCCCATACGAATCTGGCAAAGACTGAAGAATTGCATCTATTTGAAGATATTGATGCATTGGAGCATCTAATTCATTCAGTTTATCCATCCAGGAGATCATTTTGAGAACATGGTCTCCAACTGATCCTCCAGCAGACATTTTTGCTCGAAAGATTGATTTAGATATCTCATATCTAGCACTTCGACTTCGCTCACCATACAACTCTTGTAAACGAGCAATAATCGAATACGCATTTGGCATCTTATTATGCTGCCGCTGTAACTCTTGACTCATAGTAAGCAAGATGTAACTCTTAGCAACAAGATCATCATCTTGCCACTTATTGAGTGTATCTTGTTCCTCCTGAGTAATATGTTCAACAGTTGGCTCAGGGATAGGCGTTTCCAAGATATATGTGATTTTTTCCAAGTTTGTAATCAATTTCAAATTTAGAAGCCAATCGTAGAAATTTGGTCCAGTTAGCCGGTTTGCGTCAACAAATTTAGAAAGTGCATTTAGTGAAGCCATTTGATATATCTGCAGAAAATAAGTAGATTATTAGATATCTTGTTTTCTTAACTATCTGATTTTGGTCTTTAAATCAAACAGTACCTCCCACTGAGTTTTTCAAATTCCTTACTCCCATTTAAAGGAAAAAGCAAATTCACATTGGCATGAATTCTAGTGGGTATTTGGATTCTTATTAATTTTATTACTCCTCACATAATAGATTCTTGGAATAATAAATTCAATAAGTGGACAACGCTTGTCCAGTACATCTTATGTACAACCCAAATATTTTGTTTCGGCTCCCAGTCCAATATACCTCACATAATAGTTTCTTGGCAATTGAACATAGTTAAATCATACCATCACGATGACAAGTCTGCACAGTTGAATATCGATTGCCTCACATAATAGATTCTTGGGTCACGATATTTGTGCATCCCCATCTCATCAAATGTTTTAAATAGAAATTAAAGTATTTTAATCAATGTGCAACCCCTATGTATCCATAGCCGATCAACACACGAATTAAAAAGCCCCAATTTCTACCGTGATGGAGAGCCCCGATTAGATTGTCTTAACTCTTAAGGTCCAACCGGTTACAATTTAATTTTATAAATATGGGAGATTTTTAATTAATTGGTCTCACTTTTCACATGCAACGTTTTAACATACATCAACTATGTAAATAAACATTGCATAAAATTAGTCGATATGGTCATGGACTCAATCATGCATTCTAAGCGCAATTCCAGCCATTGGAATTGTGCGGTGCATTCGTGGGTGAATAAATAAGGAAACGCCTATAACTATTACAAGCATAACCCTTTCACATAGGGTCTTCATTTCCTTGATTATTTTGCCATCAATGACTTCACTCCAACCCGTGCCTCGATTGGTGTGAATCCATTGCTTTTACAATTTACTATAAACTACTTTTACAATAAAATTAAAAACAATAAATAATTATTTTACAACCGTCATGAAAAAGACGGCTACCTTCGGCACGCAGGCCGTAAAATAAAATAATCCATACATCCACATCACACATACATCATCCATGTAGTGTCCTAAGTCCATGACCAATACCGATATGCAACAAGGCATCCACAACATGCTATTAATAATTAAAAGCATATTATAAGCAATCATATGATTATTGGACAATTGTATAACTAATTATACATTGGTATTTTTTTTTTTAAATAATAAAATAAATAAATAAAATAATAATAACAATTATTATTATTTATTTTATTCATTATTATTATTTTAAATAAAACAAATAAATAAAACAAATAATAATAACAATTATTATTATTTATTTTATTCATTATCATTATTATTTTAAATAAAACAAATAATAATAACAATTATTATTATTTATTTTATTTTTATTTTTAAATAATAAAACAAATAAATAAATGAAATAATAATAACAATTATTATTATTTATTTTATTTATTATTATTTTAATTATTTTAAATAAAACAAATAAATAAAAACAAATAATAATAACAATTATTATTATTTATTTTATTATTATTATTTTTATTTAAAACAAAAAAAAATTAAAAAAATAAATAAATCTGCCAATGGCAGACAGGGGGGCCAGCCCCCTTACTGCGCGCATAGTGCGCGCACTGTGCGCGCATTGCGCGCGGTGGTGCGCGGGCGGGGCCCGCGCACCCACCAGCGCGCGGCGCTGGTGCGCGGGCCCTGCCCGCGTGGCGCGGGCTAGCCCCGCGCCTTGCGCGCCTGGGCGCGCATCTGGGCGCGCCCATGCGCGCCCAGCGCGCCCAACGCTCGCGTCTGGGCGCGCCCCAGCGCGCCCAGCATGCACCCAGCGTGCTGGTTGCCTCCCGGGATGCACCCGGTACTGCCCGTCCGTCCCGAAACAAATTCCGATACTTTCAGCTACGCCAAAACTGATTCCAGCACTGTCTAACAGTGTTAAATCAGTTTTAAAACGCTGCCGGCATGCAACTCTTCTTCGGATCTCATCCAAAATTGTTTTATTTTTCAAAATACCAATTCAATGTCCAATAATCACATGAATAAAACCATAAAACTGAAAAACGATGGCTCTGATACCACTGTTGAGTTACATAGATCTTATCATATGCGCAGCGGAAATTAAAATTTAATTTGGAGGTATCCCGTTTTTCAGAAATTATGGTTTAATAAAACGAAGGTATAAACGAAAAATACCTCTTTGATGAAATCTTATTTCACCGTTAGATTTCCCGCCGTATAATCCTCCAAGTGTAGGATGCCGAATCGGTCCACCTGAAATCACTTCTATTCAAGAATATCAAAGAGAGAAGATAAGTAGAAGAAATTTTTCACAAAAATTTCTAACTTACCTCTTGGATTCAAGAACACTTCTCCAAAATTCTCTCTACATTCAAGTGAATCAAGAAGACACTTATAAGAGAAAATAAGAGTTTGGAGCTATTTATAGTTCCAATTAAAAACTATTCTTCATTAAATGGGTTGGGCTTCTCAAGCCCATTCCATTTAATGCAATTGGACCAAGCCCAATTCAATGGAATTTATTTGAATCCAATAGTGCCATTGGGCCAAGCCTAATGTACTAGCAAAAGGCCCAACCCAATCTATGATTAAATAATTACATTCATAATATAATTATTTAATTACTCTTATTTATCCAATAAATAAATGCACTATAATTAGTAATTATAAAATTACTAATTTATTTATTTTCTCTTTGAAAGTAATTTCTTTTTGGGTGGGACTTTCTGGGTCCACAAATAAATTGGCAACAAGAATAATCAACAATTAATTCTCGTAAATCATGAGTGACATCTAGCAATATATCATGATTACCCAATTTATTGTGAAGCGGGTATTGTGAACCTTTTACTACGTTACCATACAATACGGTCCTTCTATCATCCTATATCCCGACAAGATATGAGATCATGGTCAGTAGGTCGAATCTCTTAATCTTGTCATATGACCAAATCCAAAATCAATCTTGACAAATTATGACACAACCCGTATGGAACAAATTCCATCGTCATATTACCTCGGCCAAGGATTTATCGTCAAGTGATTACTGGATCGCATAGGATATCTTCCTCATAAATCTCGAGGTGATAGATTCCATGTCTAATGCACACATACCTCATGTATCACTGAATCAGGCACATAGATACGTATGATTATCCTTGATTAGAACAACCACATGATATCGTTGATATCCTAATCCACCAATACACAGATATCCATGTCATCTCAGGTCTAAGGACTAGTTGTAAAATCGCAGCTAACATTAAATCATTGACCCGTGAGAAATAACCCATGTGATTTAATGTTAACAGTCCCGTTCAGTGAACTCGTTCGTGTAACGAGCACCCACTTATCTTCCTTCTATAGCTCATACAGAATGGCACGAGACTCACCAACCTTATCTTTCAGTATCTCATACTGAAACAAGGAGGAAGACAATGTGCTGGCCTTTACGAGTTGCTATCATCCATGATAGGAATTCTATGGCCAGGAACGTGTTTATAGTATAACAAATTGTGGATTATCCGTAACTCGTATTCTTAACACTTAAGAATGGTATCCACTTCTTATTATACTAATGGATATATGTTTTATAATTTAAACCATATTGCAATTTAAATAAAAACATAAACTTGCCATTTAAATAATATTTAAAGAATTACAAGATCGAGTCCCTTTGTGTCACTGGAACTGGTCTTTAGGGCTCATATCTAACAATTTTTGTATACCATTGTTATGTAATTTTGGACATGTTTTATGCAATTTCATAGTGAACGTACATACTTAAATAGATCTATTTTTTTTTTCAATGCAGATCGACAAAATATGATATGCAATTTTGGTTGGAGAATGGCATGGTGGAGTAATCAAGGGTAATTTGAGGCCATTAGGACATGTTTTAGTTTAGAGTTGCTTTGTATGTGAGTATGGTATTGTGTAATGAAACGAGACAAGATATTGATCTTTTTAAATGATGTTATACTTAAATAGATCTATTGTATACATTTGTTATACTTATTATGTGCGGGTGAATCTTTTAAAATTGTTGGTGATTTTTTGTTGTCGTGGTTATATCAATACAGGCAATAGTATACAGGTTATTGATATACAGATTGTATAGATAGTTTTTAAATTTTTCTTTTAAAAATTGCCGGTGGTTTTTGGGTTTTGCCGGCAATAACCTTTGCCGGCGGTTTTAAAACCGCTGGTAAAGAAAGAATTTTTTCGGCAGTTATTTAAAACCGCCTGCAAAGGATACTTTTATCGGCGGTTGAAAATCGCCGGAAACCTTTCTCGACGGCGATATTTCCGACGGTTATAATTACCGCCGGTAAAAATTTTACCGGCGATTTTTCAACTTTTTCCGGCAGTTTTTTCACCGCTGGAAAAAGTTAAAACTCTTGTAGTGTTTTGGCTATAAATAGGGAGAGAAATGAGGGAAAAAAAGAAAGTAATGGCCAAGAGTGCCCATGAACAATAGTTGCGATGGAAACGGTAGCAAGCTTGGCCGAGAGAATGCGAGAAATAAGGAGAGAGATCCGAGAGAGAGAGAGAGAGAGAGGGAGAGAGAGCTGGAAGGGAGGTGGGCCGAAGTCGGCCATGGCAGCTCGGGCGAAGCAAGCTGGACACGAAGCAAGGGTCAGCCACCGGAGCGGGCTGCGGTTGTTGAGTGCGCGATGGTGCGGCGCGGTGGCCAATGAGGCCGAAGACGATAGAAACGAGGTTGCCACAGCAAACCCCAGTTAGTAGGAGCCCCAAGTAGAGGCTTAAGGGAAAGAGACTAATGGTTCGTAAGATGAAATCCCTATTTGGAGATTTGGGGATTGTCGGTTAAAGGTTTAGAGGTTATCAAATTTGAGTGTTGTGTAGTGGAAGTGCATGTCTAAGAAAATTCTGGCTAAGGGAAGACTTGGTATTTAAGTGTGTCCATTTGTGACCCACCTCTCTTTCCTAGGAATTTACCTAGTATACTATTCACGAACATACACTATTCTAGTATCTGGTTACTATTCTTAGTAAATAGTAAAAGCTTGTTGGGGGTTAGTACAAGCAGAATGATCTACTTATTGAAGTTAGGATCCGATGATATGATTCACTCAGTAACCATGATTATGGATTCGAGAAATTCAGAGACTGTTGATTTGAGGTCATTAGTTGAAATCTTTACAATGAAAGATAGGATAACTATGGTTATCGAGGTTGATTGAATCATGGATGTGACATGGGCTAGCTAAAGAGTTAGGATCAAATGATAAGTATTTTTTAGGATCATTTAGTGTCTCAAAAATAAGATGAGTGGATCAGGGATCCAACGGATTAGATCAAATGAGAGACCGAAGATGGCCAAGTGATGGTGTATGAGTTGTGTCAATTAATGAGGTGACAGTGATACAATTGAGGTGACTCGCAGAGATGGGATAAGGAACCCTAGCAACATGACAACACTATTGGTTCGGTGTTCGCAATGACAGATCTTGATCTAGGGACCCACGTGCAGATGGCTGATGGATGGCTTGCGATAAGGTACGGGAAGCCCGTCGATCAAAGCATCATAGCAGACTGTCTGGGATACGATCAGATGCTGAAGATCTGGGATAGCCCAGTAGGGTATGTACCTTGTATGGGTCTAAGTCCCAATGGTCTAGAACGAGGTGTACCACTAGCTGTGATTGATTGAGGTTGGAGAATCAACCCGAAATGAAATGGATTGAGTATGGACTGAGTGTCCTATTTAAAGAATTGTATCAGGGTTCGCGGTCATCTTGGGAGTGGGTGCCACGACAAACAATGCGAGGCTCGAGGAATAGAACACCTTAGTATCTAGTATGGCAATGGGATCATGAGATGGTCGTGTTTTGGGTGGCATAAAGGAAAAGCTACCCAACATGTGAAATAGATATGGTAGATGCTTGTGAACCTTGTAAGTTCTCCCTATGTGGTGACGTAATCACCGGCCGTGTGAGAGTCAACGAATGGTGTAGGAATAAGCCTATGTGATCGGGGTGATTAGCAAAAGAGAGAGAGGAAGACCAAGAAAAACTTAGTAAATGACTCTTAGGAATTATTCAGAGTTAAAAAGCCTTAATAACTAAAAAGCTAGAATTCATCTAACCAACCCTATTTGTTTAGTTGACCATTCTATTAAGTTTGTACCTATAATTGCCTAACACCAGAGGAAATGTTAATGATTCTTGCTGAATCTGATAAGAGGAGTAGGGGAATGAATGCTTCAATCATTCTTTTTGCCCATAGTAGTTTGTTTCCAAACACTGTTCAGCCAAACTATAAGTTTGTGTTGTAATCTCTTTCCAATTGATCTTTCTCCAATCAATTTCAGCTCCTCCTCTCTGCAAACACTACAAAATAACTCAATCCTCCTAACCCACCCCAACTAGAGAAGGAAAGGTAAACAAAGTTATGCCATATTGCCATAGTTTCAACCACACATTAGTTCCAACTTTGGGTTAGTATGTACACATTTAGGGTGTGTTTGATTGCAAGTATGGAATTTAGGTGAAAAATAAATATTTTCTTGGCAATTGAATTGTTTAAAATTAAATTCTAGAGAAAATGTTAATTGAAGGTGTTGCATGCATTGCCTTAATTTTTTGCATAAAAATTGTTATAATGTTTGATTGCAATTATTTTTCATAGAAATAATTACATACACATGTAGACAATCAATAATAAAATACACAAATTAAGAATTAACTACATAAAATAATCTAATATACACATATTCAAAAAATAAATCAAATATACATACACAAAATAATCAAAATAACCTACTTTCCCAGTAACTTCAACCACAACCACTGTCCCTTGCCCATTGCCATCGTCGGTGATGTCGCTCACAGCCATCGTTGCTATCGCCATGGTCGTTCAACCATTGCCCACTACCATTGTTGCCCATTGCCATCGCCCATGCCCACTGCCTTTACCCTTGCCCGCTACCTTCGTCGATGGCCGTTGCAACCGCCGGTGGTGGAAAATGAAAGCCAGCATGGTGGGCAGTGGCGGCCAATGTGGTTTTCCATTTCCACGAAAATCAAACCTAGCCCCCCCCCTCCCCAGAAAATGAATTCCAACAAAAGTGGCAAAATAAGGTTACATAACCAAAAGATGGAAATCATTTTTCATAAGAAATTTGGATAATCAAACACATCAAAATCTGAGATTTGGGTGGAAAATGACCATTTTTCATAGAAAATATGGCCAATCAAATAGGGTTAACAATAATTCTAAATTCTTCATTTATTTGTTTTCATTAGAATATAAGTATTTGTATAAGTTTAGGATCGAAAATAAAATCAAATCATCAAACACACAAATAAATACAAAAGTTTTACGTGCAAAACCTAAGTTGAAAAAAAGGCAGAAAGAACAAAGCATCACAATAATTTCAATGTATTGAATACTTATCTATAGATGTATACAAAAAATAATTTATATAAATTTATAATCTGATTAGAAGATAAATCACGAAAAAGATAAATCTTTAATTGCAAATGTGTTCTAATCACAATCAAATTTAAATTCTGAATCACATTTATTATATTATTATTATATTTATATATTTCACTAAATAAGCTCAATGACATAAATTTTAAATTGAACTGTTATTTCAGCATTTGGTTGGGACACTTTTAGATATTTGAGTATTAATATATTATATTTTATGTTACATTAATATAAATATATAACTAGGGTCACAATGAATCAAGCGTGATTCGTGAGCGACTCGGTGTTCAACTTGACAAAAACTCATTTGAGTTCGTTCGTTAAGATAAAACGAGTCGAGTTTAAATCTGATTTTAAATCTCGATTTGTAAACGAACTGAGATTGAGCTTAGTAAAATTTGACTCGTTAAAACTCACAATATATTCAATTAAAAATTTATGAATACTAATAGGCTAAATTAGATACTCGGAAATATACGATCAATTAGAAGTTCATGAATAGTTCGTGAACAATCTCGTTTATAAATATATTAATATATTTATTTATAATTTTATAAATATATTATTTAATTTAGAATTATCAAACTTTAAATTATTATATATATTAATTTAATTATTTAACATAATATAATATATGTATATATATAATAAAACAAAACAACAAATCAAGTTTTAGTAAAATAACAATTTTTGACAAGTTCAAATCTGCTAGCAAGCCTAAGCTCGGGCTACCGGCAAGCGTTGGAGCTCGAACCCAAGATGAGTCGAGCACAAACCTAGCTCACATGATTCAAGCTCGAGCCTAGAAACAAGTTCACGTGCCGAGATTGAGCTCAACAAAACTTTAAACTCGACTTGATTCCAACCCTATAACACATTAATAAATAAAGTACCAATACATTATTAACATTGACTATAGAATCGCATCCCAAGCATAAGCGATTCACGAAACGTTTTATTTAAGGGACATTACGAGTTGCCCACCCGATTAGCTCGCTAAAGATGACTGAATGATACCATTGTCGTAATCTCATTATTAAAAGGATGAGACTTCACCCATGGAGAAGAATAGGCCATCATCGGGCAAGAAGGCAAGCTTCATCGGACATTCAACACCTTCTTCTACACTTCGGTGGCTAGTATTTCTATTAATATCGGTTTTGACGTGATCGGGGCAGACGCAGTTGATCCGAAAACCTGGGTTCTTCTTCGCGAGGATTCTCGTGTAGGCGTTAATGGCAGCTTTGAACATTGTGTAGGTCGAGAAGACGACATGCTAGCTTCTAGTCTGCAGTGATCCTGCTTTGAAATCTTACAGGAACTCATCATTTATCAGCTAGTCTATCTTCTCTTCTGTAAGGCTTTCCACATCATTCAACACTGTTCTAACCCACTCACCTGGTATGTTCTGAAACAAAGATTTTTTGACCACATTCTGAGATGATCAGTTACAAATCTAATACCCAATGTCAAGACAAATCTAAGGGGGAGAAATGAAAATTACAATAGGATTGTTCAATCTTGTGATTTTTATTGTTCAGAGGCTGCAGGGTTATGAAGAAGGTACCTATAACTGCCTTGCTGAAGAAGGAAACATTGACTATCCTCGACGAAACAGATAGCTTTAGAAGGGAGATAAATGCTTCGATCATCCTCTTTGCACCGTAATAGTTTGTTTGCAAGCACTCTTCACCCATCTCATAAGTCTGAGTCATCGCTCCGACCAAGTTGTCATGGGTTAATGCCTGAGGCTGAATCAACAATATTGGCATATCAAGCCTTCATCTAATTAAGTTGGGTGGGATATATGAATTTTAACTTGTTAATCATTTCTATCAATGCTAAAGGCCAAATGTTCACAATCCTTAGTTAATTAGGACACATGTATAAGAACTTGAATTTGAATTAAGTTTATAGATTAGAAGACAGAAGATGTAACGCCCCGTCTTCCTAGAACATGCATTATCTCGAGATTTCGAGAATATTTTTTTTTTTCAACATCACACACAACATAAGTCTCTCGATATACATATCCTCATCAAAATCATTTACCAACAATCCTGATTATACCTTCTCAGCATATCAAAATTTTAAAAAAATTAATAGACTAAGACAGGTATTATCAATCACATCAGCGGAAGTAAGATCGAAACCTCAATAATATATAACCGACAATTCATTTTACAGTTAAATAACCAAATCTATGTTTCACATGAAAATATCAAAATATTACATAACCTCTGAACATTGTAAACTAAACATAGCAGCTACATCTCGACGACATCCTTTCCCTTAGCGCCACTGTTTTCACTTGGAACGTTTGAATATTCCAGGAAAATAGTCCAAATTAGATGCTGAATCATCTAAGTGTGAGTTTAAAAACCTTTTCATGATATATGCAAGACCCTGAACAAAATCGACATATCTCGACACACCCCAACCCAAGAGAATCCCATATAGCGCTTAACCTATACCACGGGGAAAGAGCAAATCTCTCTAAAGGCAACCAGACCATACCGGCATATTGGCATAACACAATCTTGCTTAAGAGGGACAACCTCAATGCATGAACTCGAGTATCACCCCTAAATCATGTTAGGTATTACGCTTCTACTCAAAAGCATTCTAGATCTCAATACAACCTTGACCACAAAATGATCAACACTATCCCCGGGATCAACGCCCACCTAGGCAATAATGCTATTTCACAAAGGCATTTGGGGTGGTGTCCACTCTCAGCTCCTGCCACTTAAGCCAACAATCGGGGTGGTGTCCACTCTCAGCCCTGTCACTTGAGTATCGTAGGGTGAAACTCGTCTCAACCCCATCTCAAGTGGGTCACATAGCATTAATCCTTGACATGCATCTCGAGTGCTATCACTCTAGTGCCATAACACAGGTTGACACCCCACATCCCACATGGAGCACACATAAATATGCCATGCCACAACACAAAATCATGCATCATATAAACTCAACATTTGCATGCACATAATTTAAAATACAAAATTTGATGCACATGTAAATAACCACTTTGGACGAACCATCCATATGCAAATAACCTATCACGGGTCAACTCATTTGTATAAAACAAAATCGAGTATAGGGTCGTACTGATTAGTGGTTAATTTTGTAAAAATTTTGTTATAATTATACCCTTCTTTTGATCTTAAAAATGGTTTAAATTAGATATTAATATATATTTTATGGTTATATGCAAGTTTAAATTGAAAAATGAATGAAATGAAATTTTAAAGTAAAATTTAATAATAATAATAATAATAATATATAAAATTATATATAATACATATACATCATTATATGCATGCATGTAATATATATATATAATATATAATTTATTAATAACATTAAATTATTATTTTTTTTTTTTTAGGCATGAAGAAATCAAGTCCATGAAGAATTCAAATCCATGAAGAAATCAAATCCATGAAGAAATCAAACCTATGAAGAAATTAAGCCCATGAAAAATTAAAGTCCATGAAGAATTCAAGCCCATGAAGAATTAAGGCCCAATTTGAGCAACCCATGGAAGATATTATTTGGAGAAGGCCCAAGGATTATTTTTAATCCTAATAAAGATTAAAAACCAATTTATAGAAATCTATTTTTATTTTTTATGTGAGAGCTTTATTAGGTGTGTTTTTTAGCTAAAATCCATTTAACTATTAGGTGGATATTATAGCTAAAATCCATTTAACTTTATGAGTGCTTTATTAGGTATGTATTTTAGCTAAAATCCATTTAACATTAGGTGTGTATTATAGCTAAAATCCATTTAACTTTAAGTGTGTGAGTGCCCATTAGATATAATTATATCTAGTTAAATAATTGAAATTGTGTGGTTTGTATTGCATCTTGTGGCCTATAAATAGATCACTTGATTGCATTTGTAAGTGTGATTATTATTCTTGAATAAAAGTTTAGTTGTTTCCTTATAATTCTCTCTTTGAGAATTGTTCTTGTTCTTTCTCATTTTCTTTAGTACTTTCTCTTATAATCTTACCTTTTTTTCTTTCTTCTTTTAAATTCTTATGTCATTTATTATTACTTTATTATTCACCGCCTAAATGGCCAGTTAATTTGTGCCTTTAAATTTCTGCAATTTTAATTCTTGTCATTTAATTATCCACCGCCTAAATGGCCAGTTAGTTTATGCCTTTAAATTTCTTGTCATTTAAATTCTGTTATTTAAATTACGTCATTTAAATTTATGTCAATTAACTTTCAAATAAAAATGAGTAGTTAAATCTAATCTTGGGTTAAGGCAAGGACAGTGTCCAACTCCAATGATTCCAAAAGAAAGCTGCGCTTTAAATAAGTAACATTAATTTAAATTTCAGTATGAGTGTGTATTAATTATTAAAAAATCACTAGGTTTGGATTGGAGCGTAAGCCTAACTTAGAGCTTTCATGCCATGTATGAGAGTTACTAGAACTGGAAACGCTATCATACCTAAACCCAGATGATTAATTTAGTTGTTTTGTGTATTAATTGCAATTGGATTTATGGTGGTTGCTTAAATTAGAATCTCGCATATCATGTATGGGGATTGCTTAACCTAGAACTATCATCATCTCTAATTGCATTTAATAACAAACCCTCATATCTGAAATTAAATTAATGTTGCTAATTTTTTATGCTAAAATTTGGGAATCAACGGGTTGGTACTGAAATTGTCTTAACTCAAGCACTATCCAATTTTATATTCTCACTTAAAGTATTTATTTCAATTACTGCCTTAATTTATTTCCTAGTATCTGTTGTTTGAAAAACCATAAAAAATCTTGTTGCCAATTTATCCAAATGCGTGTGCGTGTGTGTGACATTCTTTTTCTTTTGCCATAAATAAATCTCTCAGTGGACGACCTGGATTCAGCCAGAAAATATAAATTTAAATTTGGACTACAACTGCACTCGTACAATGGCGAGTATAAACCTCTCACTAAAATAAAAAAAATATAAAAGTTTTATTATGATTTGTTCTTATTATGTTTTAATTGCAGGGTGAGAGTGCAGTCAAATTTTGGCGCCGTTGCCGGGGAGATTAAGGCAAAAACAAAAAGAAAAAAAGAAAAAAATAAAAAAAATAAAAGAATAAGCATCTCTTGATAAAATCGATAACTCTATTTCTCTTTTACTTTATTTTTGTTTGTGCATTGTATATGAGACTAAGATCAGGTAGAATTTTGAAACAGTATTTTCATATCATTCTGAGTCTTTACCTGCAATTGGATTGTCAACTTTACACTCATGTCTCAAAATTACTACAATCTGTCTGATCAAGATACTTATCATGATGAAAATTTTCATTTTGAATCTGATTTGTCTAGACCTCTTAAGGATTATCTATACCCTCTTAGGCAAACCACTTTTGATTTGCAACCAGACACTACTCATTTGTTACCCACTTACCATGAAATTGAGGTTTGGTGTGTTGTGTGTGAGACATCAGCTCATTTAACGGATGACTGCCCTATAATACCTGCTTTTAAGGAGGTATTGTATGGTCAATCCAGTTACACACACACACACAACTATGAGGGAATGTATTACCAGAACCATGAGGAAAACTACCATTCGGACTTTGATGCATATCACCTTAATTCACACTTTCATCCAAATTTCTCATGGGAAAATGATTTTGTAGCCCAACCACATGAGCACTTCCTTTCCCAGCCTCAATCATTTCAAACGAATGAAAGGTCTACATTCGATGCATATCAACCCCCTCATGGGAGTTCATTAGAAGATACCTTCAATCTATTTATGCAAGGCCAAATGGAAATTTTTACACAAATGTCCAAATGTCAAGAACATACCATTAGAGTTACAGAGGACATTAGGAACCAATTGACACAGCTAACACAGACTTTGAGCATGTCAGAGCCTGTCCATCCCAACTCACTCCAAATCCCATTAATAAAACCCATCATCAAAAGTGAAAGTCAGGAGCAGGACATAGGAATGACTGTCTTAAGGAATGGAGAAATAATTGAGAAACTTGATGCCCCTAGGACAGTACACCCTTTGGTGTAAGAAGAGAGAGTGGTTGATCACAGTGAGGTAGATGTCAATGAAGCCTTGGAGGAAGAAAAAGACCAAAATGATGTAAGAAAAGAAGAAACCTGGGAGGAAGAAGAGGATAAAATTCGAGAGTCAAAATGTGAAAAAATCATAAGTTTATCCACATTTACCCCTCAATTTCTATCTTTTAGGTTAGTCGATATTATTGAGGATCAAATTAAACCAAACACGTGTGAGATGTTTGTGCAAATTAATGTGCCATACGCGGATATAATAAAACCAACACCTCCGGACGATATATTTTCAAAATATATATGTGCATTCATGAGAAAAATCAATTTATATAATTTTGAAAATAACTTTAAAAGTGGTGTAGTGAATGGGAGATATTATACGATTAGGTGGGCAATCACTCATTTGATCCTTAATTGGAAGAAAAGAAAAAAAAAATTCTAAAAAAAATAAAAATAAAAATATAATAAAATAATTTTATATATACATATAAGTTGTTCATTTTCTGCATTACTTAACTAGTGTTTCTCTATGTGCAGTCTAAATAAAATTTCTCCATACGAGCTTATGTATTGAAGACCGCCAGGTATGCCTATCTTCTATCATTTTATTGCCAATTGAGGACAATGCGCAATTTAAGTTAGGGGGTAAGGTGTCTACAAAATTTTACCTAAAAAAAAAACAAAAATTAAAACAAAATTAATTAAAAAAAATTGAATTGAGAGAGACAGAATTGACGCTGGTGGTAGCCAGCTTTTCTTGGGCAGTGCAATCACACTGCCCTATAAAGAAAGAAGGCACACTGCCAAATGTTGAAAACAGAGGCGTCGAGCGTTGAAAAAAAAAAAGGCACACTGCCAAATGTTGAAAAATGAGACGCTAAACGACGTCAAGTCTGACGGTGCAATTATGGCATGCCTCGAGTCGAGTGTAGAATAGTGATGCCCATTGCTCTATAAGAGACTCCATATCTGTATGAGGCAAGTCACCCCTCTTGAGCTCAATCTTCTCTCCTTTGTGTTATTCTCCAATCAGATACTCTCATCCCTTTTGTAAAGTTTATTGTTCTTTACTTTCTTCTTAGTATAATTTTTTTTTTAAAAAAAAAAAAAATGGATCTTTATCTCTCAAAAATTCACAAGTACTATCCATCTCTCCCGCAGAATGATTTGAAAAAAATTTATGCTGCTAGATGTGAAAGACTTAGGCTGTTGATGCGTAATAACATCCCTGAAGATATTCGTTGGTTGATCGAAGCAAAAGTTCGATTAGCTGGTGAAACTTCACCTAGTTTTAAGCATTTTCCAGGCTTAGGGAAGAGTAGTTTTGCGAAGAAAAGAAGAGCGAAAAGAGTGAATGGTTGTTACAAATGTGCTCGATGGACCTGTAACACACGATGCAAATCTATGGGGTTTACGTCCATAAATCGAGAAAATAAAATTAGTTTCATAAAGGGTGGACTGAGTAAGGAGTCTTTGGATGATATCCGATTGACTCTTGAGAGGCATCCATGTGGAATAGTGCAAAGAGAACTTCTTGCTTTATGGACTCAGTTCAGAAGTGACCACCAACGCTATAGTCTTGGGAATTTTACTAAAAACGACCCTGTTTGCCAATCTATAAGAAAATTGGATGGGAAGCTTATCCTCGCTTCTTAGAAAGTGTTTAAGCCGTTTCTGTACGTAAAACCAGAGGAAGATGTGAGCCACAATCACAACTACTTATACATACGCATGATTTTTGTTTGTATTTATTTCTTGTTGAATTGTTGTATAGTTACTTTTGATCGCCAAACTTCTTTTCAGGACATACAAAAGGAACAAACATGGAAGGCCAGTTAGTTTGTCGAATCAATACCATATGTGTACTTTGTGGCTCTCAACTTGGGAGCGATATTTGTTACGCACTTGCAGTGAGCGAACTTGGTAAAAAATTAGGAGAGAAAAAAATTAATTTGGTATGTGGAGGGGGAAGTCGTGGATTGAATGGTTATGTTTCACAAGCTGTACATCTTGGAAATTCATCTGTGGTAGGTGTAATGCCAATCCCTTTAGCTGAACCACATATTTCCGGGATTACACGCGGTCAACTTATAGAAACGACTTCTATGTCTGAGCGCATGGCTTGTAAGATTTATCAGTCAGATGCCTTCATTGCTTTACCAGGAGGTTTTGGAACACTTGAAGAAATCTTTTGTATAATCTCCTGGGCCAAGAGTAATCTCCATACCAAACCCATTGGACTTTTAAATGTTAACCATTTTTTCGATGGGTTACTCTCTTTTCTTGATCAGGTTGTGGACCAACAGTTCATTTCTCGTTCAGCAAGAAAGATTCTCATTTCTGCATCCACCATTGATAAGCTGCTAGAGAAATTACATGCTTATGTTCCACAGTACGATCCTCATGAGCCTCGGATAGACTGGTCTAAGGCAATTAGTAACAAGCGCCAAAGGGGTCCGATTAATTTAGATTTATCACTGTGAGAAATGCTCTTTATTAATATGGCTGAGTAAGGAGTACTTTTTGTACTCTTGAGACGCATCTAGTTATTGTACACCTTGCAGGATTTTTCTTGGTTGTGTTCTTTAAAAAAAAAAAAAACAAAAAAAAAACAAAACTGTGGAATGTTGTTAGCGAAGTCTTTGATAAGGTGGCTGAGTAAGGAGTACTTTTTGTACTCTTGAGACGCATTTTGCTTATCTTATGACTTGCATGAAATTTTTATTTTGGTGTGAAAATATAAATATATATATATATGGTGTGCTCATTTGTTGTTTAAGTTTTAGCAGTTCACAGCAAATCTATGGACTTGTGGAGTTACAGGTATTCTTAACAACCCTAATTTATTACTGCAATTCAAGTTGGGGGGTGTAAGGTTTAGTTATGAATTATTTGGTTCATATTTAACTGTGAGTTTGCTATTGCTAGTTTGTTGTCTTGTGTGAATTGATTATCTTTATCTGCTCTTATTAAAAAAAAAAATTGTGTTTTAAATAATGCTATTCCTAAAGTTTTGAAGTTATGCACTGATAGCCGGTTAAGTTTGTAATACGAAACATGGATGCATTGATTTCTTATTTGAAAACGTATGTGCATTAGAATAAGTAATTTGCATTCATGGGGGATTCAAAATTTAAAAATTGGTTATCGGTCATAAAGTCAAAGGTAACAGTAATTAGCTGATTAGTACATTGTATGATCCCTCAACAGAAGTGGAGACTATTACCCAAGTAAGTGTTTGAGCCTAATAATCATTAATTCTGAGTGAAATAACACTTACTCTAAATATGCTCTCTTGTTTATCTTATCTTTTCAATGGCTTCAAAATATCAATTCGCTTTGAATGTCTAGTATGATAGCGGATGAATTTGACTGGTTTCAAACTTCGACTTAGATGACTGAGAACCATGATAGGGGGATCAATTTCTTTCAGTTTGAGCCTATTAAACCTTTTTCTTTCTTTAAATTAACCTCCCTTGCTATCCCATTTGAGCCATTTGTAGTACAATTTTTTTCGTTACTCTCGGTTAACCCATAACCATATGAATTTTATCCAACCTGGTGTGATTTTGGGAATTAATCTGTCTTTCTATTTTCATATTTAAAGAGAAAAAGAAAAAAAAAGAGAAAAAAAAGAAGAAAAAGAAAAAAAAAAGGGGGGCAAATTCTCTTAGCTATTCAGCATAACTGTTTCAAAATAAATGCTAAAAAAAAAAAAAAATCCCGACACACCCTTTGCACACTCTACATTTTCTTTGACAACCCGTATTAACCTTATAGCCCCATTACAACCCAGTCTGGTCCCTGTTGATGCTATAAATCATGTGATCTCAGAATTCGAGTTTGGAGTAGGGAATCATGTTTAAATTCAGAAGATACTCATCCAGAGCATTATTCCAATCATGAAGCTATGTCAATTTCCTTATTCTTTCATGAAAATACGTTCCTTGTATTTGGGATGACACCGAGTTTTGAACTTGTTCTGCATTTACTCTTATAACGGTGCACCCCCTTGTGTGTACACCTGAGGAATCCTTTTTATTGGAGAGAAAATCCATAGTAAGATTTGAAGTCAAAACTTTGAGGGAGTAAATCTGTGTGTTGGTTATCCTAATTTCCATTCCTGAGATTGTATGACCTTTAACCAAAAATCTGATTTAGAATGCTAAATTACTTATTCGATTTTATGCATTTTGGTTTCGAATTTGAAATTTTTAAATTCATACAGTTATTGTGAATAAAGTTTGGCAGGTGTATAATCTGATTGCTAAGGGACTAGCAATGTTTAAGTTGGGGGGTATGATTAGTGGTTAATTTTGTAAAAATTTTGTTATAATTATACCCTTCTTTTGATCTTAAAAATGGTTTAAATTAGATATTAATATATATTTTATGGTTATATGCAAGTTTAAATTGAAAAATGAATGAAATGAAATTTTAAAGTAAAATTTAATAATAATAATAATAATATATAAAATTATATATAATACATATACATCATTATATGCATGCATGTAATATATATATATAATATAATCTAATATATATATGTGCCATGTGTAATACATATATATAATATATAATTTATTAATAACATTAAATTATTATTATTTTTTTTTTAGGCATGAAGAAATCAAGCCCATGAAGAATTAAGGCCCAATTTGAGCAACCCATGGAAGATATTATTTGGAGAAGGCCCAAGGATTATTTTTAATCCTAATAAAGATTAAAAACCAATTTATAGAAATCTATTTTTATTTTTTATGTGAGAGCTTTATTAGGTGTGTTTTTTAGCTAAAATCCATTTAACTTTATGAGTGCTTTATTAGGTATGTATTTTAGCTAAAATCCATTTAACATTAGGTGTGTATTATAGCTAAAATCCATTTAACTTTAAGTGTGTGAGTGCCCATTAGATATAATTATATCTAGTTGAATAATTGAAATTGTGTGGTTTGTATTGCATCTTGTGGCCTATAAATAGATCACTTGATTGCATTTGTAAGTGTGATTATTATTCTTGAATAAAAGTTTAGTTGTTTCCTTATAATTCTCTCTTTGAGAATTGTTCTTGTTCTTTCTCATTTTCTTTAGTACTTTTTCTTATAATCTTACCTTTTTTTCTTTTTTCTTTTAAATTCTTATGTCATTTATTATTACTTTATTATTCACCGCCTAAATGGCCGGTTAATTTGTGCCTTTAAATTTCTGCAATTTTAATTCTTGTCATTTAATTATTCACCGCCTAAATGGCTGGTTAGTTTATGCCTTTAAATTTTTACAATTTTAATTCTTGTCATTTAATTATCCACTGCCTAAATGGCCAGTTAGTTTATGCCTTTAAATTTCTTGTCATTTAAATTCTGTTATTTAAATTACGTCATTTAAATTTATGTCAATTAACTTTCAAATAAAAATGAGTAGTTAAATCTAATTTTGGGTTAAGGCAAGGACAGTGTCCAACGCCAATGATTCCCAATGAAAGCTGCGCTTTAAATAAGTAACATTAATTTAAATTTCAGTATGAGTGTGTATTAATTATTAAAAAATCACTAGGTTTGGATTGGAGCGTAAGCCTAACTTAGAGCTTTCATGCCATGTATGAGAGTTACTAGAACTGGAAACGCTATCATACCTAAACCCAGATGATTAATTTAGTTGTTTTGTGTATTAATTACATTTGAATTTATGGTGGTTGCTTAAATTAGAATCTCGCATATCATGTATGGGGATTGCTTAACCTAGAACTATCATCATCTCTAATTGCATTTAATAACAAACCCTCATATCTGAAATTAAATTAATGTTGCTAATTTTTTATGCTAAAATTTGGGAATCAACGGGTTGGTACTGAAATTGTCTTAACTCAAGCACTATCCAATTTTATATTCTCACTTAAAGTATTTATTTCAATTACTGCCTTAATTTATTTCCTAGTATCTGTTGTTTGAAAAACCATAAAAAACTTTGTTGCCAATTTGTCCAAATGCGTGTGCGTGTGTGTGACATTCTTTTTCTTTTGCCATAAATAAATCTCTCAGTGGACGACCTGGATTCATCCAGAAAATATAAATTTAAATTTGGACTACAACTGCATTCGTACACTGGCGAGTATAAACCTCTCACTAAAATAAAAAAAATATAAAAGTTTTATTATGATTTGTTCTTATTATGTTTTAATTGCAGGGTGAGAGTGCAGTCACGTACCACCCACTATAAATTAAAGTGATCAAAAGTAACAAGAATTGGATTGAACAACTCACAGTATGCCACAAAACAAGTTTTTCTAGTAGAACCACTCACCTTGAATGTATTTAGATCGCCTCGACCCTCGTGCACCGTCTTGATTTGTGTGCCAACTCACAACACTCGTACTTATACTCAACCTCGAGCCACAATACTCCCTAAACACCATATTTAATTACAAAGCATCAAAATCCATTTTCCTCAATTTTTTCATAATTTCTTCTATTTTCTTCCTTGATAATTCCAAAATAATTATTTCCTCAAACATTTCTCCAAATTTTTCAACACAATAATTCCCAAAATAAATATAGAAAAATACTGGAAGAAAAATTACTGAAATAGCCCTTCTCATGCGCCCTCACACGCCTGGCGCGTGGCTGTGCGTGGAGTGTGGCACGTGCAGCTCATGTGCCACCTTCTTCTCCGAATTCCAGCTGCCAACGACAGCTCCGATGGTCGATTTGAGGGTACCCCCTTGAAGCTCTCAACCAGTCGATCGAGATGGCACCAACCTCCGATCGAAAGCACACCGAAAAAGACCCCGATCGGGCAGTTGCAAGTGCGGCTTGGCGGATCGCCTCGCATTTCCGGCCACTTTTGAACCACCTCAAAAACCCACAAAATTTTTCAGAAACTCTCATCTTGACTCAAGGATAAAAAGCCCCTTATTGGCTTCTTTCAATTCGCCCTCAAGTTCGAGTAATTTGTTGCTCTAAAATCGGCCAAAACCCCTTGCTATTTATAGGCCAAAATCGACCCCCACGTGGCCAATCACTGGCCATAGCTTCTCCCTGACGCCTCTTGGACCATCCTTGGCCATGCCCTGACGAGATTTGGCTACCATTTCTTCAGATTTTTCGACCAAGCTTGCGGCCAGATCTGCTATGCCTGTGCAGGTTTTCGAAAATTATATTTTGGCCTCCTTGAAACTTTCTTTTGCATTTTTGGCCCTTAATATAACGCCCTACTTTTCGGGCGAGTCATAAATTAAGACAATTTTGGGACAATAAATTTTTTCCTTTCAAACTAATCCTAAACCACATCATTTCTCGAATCTGTCCCAGAATTCCATACATTTATCTCGAAAGAGAAGCATCATATACATCTATTGTGAAAGCAAGGATCTAACCTGATATCTTAACATTGATCATTAAATTATCGTTCCTCAACATAACTTAATACAAAACATAAGTTCTCAACTATCATTAACCTTAAATAGGGTTATACATCCTCATGCTTTCAAAACGTCCAGAATTCAAAGTATCAGAACTTAAATATATATATAGGCTACATTACATACATTTCATTCATCATGCACTCTGCTAACTGCCATTTCATGTCTCATTCATCTTCGTATCTACTATAATCTCTATCTGGAACATTTGAATATTCCAGGGGCAAAACCCAAATTAGATAATGAATCATCTAAGTAAGAGTACAGAAAACATATTTCGTGCATGAAAGCAATGTCTTACTTCATCTTAAGGGTCAACTACACCCTTCATGCTACTCACCATTTTTGCGGCCACCTCTTTCGAAGCTGGGGTGTATGGGGGCACCCTTGGTAAAGCAGCGGTACCAGTTCATACTCCTTACGGCCACAATGCGCGTGATCAATGATATCAACGTGTACATATGCATTTCATAACATGTCATGTATGCAGTCTACGTGATGGATACATATCAGAGCATGCTAATATGATGAAAGCATCCCCGAGGATATGGGTTTGAAACATAAATCACCTATACCAATCATTTTTCGTAAAACTAAATCCAGTTGGGAAGTGTCACTTACCTTCTCAAGCTTATCGAGCTACCTCGATATTCGCGCCTTGCCTCGAAATACGTGCACCGTCTCGATTTGCATGCCAACCTCAAAATTCACACAAGTTATTTCAACTTTAAGCCTCAAAGCATCCTAATCACCATACTTGATTAAGTAAGTATATATTAAAACCTATTTTTCATAATTTCTTGCATTTTCTTTATTTTTATCTCTATTTCTTCCTATTTTTCCTCAATAAATCCAAACTAAATACTTCTCAAATATTTCATAATGACAATTCATAAAATAATATTTCTGAATTTCTAAAATTTTCTTAAAAAATTTTACTCACCTTAACTTAGTCTCTCAAACTTCCTCGATATGCGTGCTACATCATCAAAATGCGTGCCCAAGCCATTTTTCTGGCCAAAATCTCTGAAATAACCATAAAACTTCATTTCCTATTTTCTATAATTTTTTTCACATTTCTTCTATTTTTATCTTATTTTCCTTCCATTTTCTTTTTCTTTCTTGCCTTTTCTTTTTTTTTTCTTTTTTTTTTTCTTCTCTTCTTCCTCCCTCCTCCTCCTCCTTCTTCTTCTCCCCTGCAACCCTTCTGCAACGCATCAGCTTCGCCCAGCCGCCGCACCGCCCACTGTCGCCGCCCTCGCTGGCTACCGCCGACCTCCTCAGTCGCATCGGACCATTGCCGAGTTGCACCACGCCTCGCTACCCTCCATCGCGGCTGTTGTCGTGCTCGCAGTTGCTTACTGCGCGTCGGCCATGGCTGATCAAACTAGCCACTGTCGAGGTCTTCGGCCACCCACACTGCCACAAAATACCACCGCGCCATCGTGCGAGGTTTCCTCGGCCCCGCATCTGCACACAGTCGCAGCTTACTGCTGCTGCCCTGCTCCACTCGAGCTTACACGTCAGCCATGGCCGCTTGGAGCTCATTGCCATGGCCGAGGTTGCTTGCTTCAGGCCACCTTCGATCGGCCAGCTTCTTCACTCTCTCAATCTCTCCACCAATCTCTCACTCTCGTCCTTGCCCTCTCTCCCTTTACTATAAGCTCTCGCCCAAGCTCAACTCCCTTTGCCTTCCATTTCCATTTCTTGCTTTCCTCCATTCCCTTCACCCTCTATTTATAGGTCATCCTCTGCCTCTCCTCACTGCTTGGCCATCCCTCTTTGAATGAAGAACACCCCAACTCACGTTCTGTTTGCAGGGCATGGCTTGAAGATTGCAGGGCATGCCATTTTTCTTGCGTGCACTTATTGCATATATATATATACATATATAACGCTATATAGTACATTATATATAAGAAATTACATCTTTAAACTTCAATTTTCATCTCAATTTCACTTAGCCAATTTCGTAATTACAATTATACACTCAAACATCAAATTAATTTGCATTTCAATACCGAAAATGCAAAATTAATAATCCAAAATTACTCGATAATGACGATTCTGCCCCAATATCCTCACTGGGTTATTGTTTCATCTCGAAACAACTGAAGGGTTGCTCATTACAAAAAATTGAAGTCCCCTGAAGGTTCCGTTGACTTCTCGAAAGTCCCCTACGATAATTCGATTTTGCAGCCTAAATGGCAGTTGCATTTTAGCTGCACCAAAAATTGTTCCCGATCCGATTTCTTTTGATACCATAAATCTTATCTCAAAACGCTCATCGAGACCATATCATTTTCCTTAGATAATTTCACTCCTAGACACTCCCTGCAGTCAATTCGATACTTATAACTACTATCAAGCCCATTTTTCGGTATTCAAACCTTGCTTAAATTACGTGATAACCTTATGTTGAAATGGGGTCTTACACTTAACCTAAAGCCCCTGAATTATCCAACTATTCTACTAAGTCCCATAAGATCTAAACCTTTCATTCCACCCCCGAAGACTCAGAAAAACCATCGTTTTGACCTCTCTCGGCCAAAATCAATAAATTACACTTAGGCTCGATTATACGTAGGATCATATGTTGATCGAAAATCCTTATGTTTCTTCTTGAAACCTCTTAAGGGTTGTTTCTTATATTTAATATAGCCCTACTCGGGGTCCTGTTGACTTCTTGGGAATCCCTTACCATCATTCGATTTCTCAGCCTGATTCCTAGCTATACCGAAAATCATTTCAAATTCGATTTCTTTCTATGCCATAAATCTTATCTTGGACTACTCAATACTGATGTACCATTTTCTTTAGGCATCTAAGCCCTGAGGTACTCTCTGCAGCTGATTCGACGATTTAGTTTACTATCAAACCTACTTTTTGGTATCCCAACCTCCTTGAAATTACGTGACAACCTTATGCCCATACGAGGTATTACAGAAGATTTGCGCATTCAAGGGATTAGGAGGGCATCAATAGAAACTTGGATTAAATAGCATTCTCCCTAGGGAAAAGGGCATAGAAAAAAAAAACCAAAAAATCAGATTCCATAATCACAATTGCATCAATTTGAGTTCATTGATTGAGAGAAAAGAAATGAGGTATAAAGACTCACTCCTCCCTTTGTCGTTGTTGACTGGAAAACTTCCCAGTCCATGATGAGTCCCCCAATCCAAGCATTGTTCACCTACAAGGATTTGAGCAATTTAATTATTTTTCTCAAGAAAAATCTAACTGAATATCTCAAAAATAGAGTAAGATATGAATCCTTAAGTGGCGTAGGACCATCTTTCTAGTTAAATAGCGTAAATGGTCACTGAACTTTACACTAAAGTATAAAAAGTTCATCAAACTTTAATTTAATATATAATTTCATAACTACCATCAATTATAATTAAATCAGGCTAACGCTGACACTTTTATACTTTAATATAAAGTTTTGTGATATTGTTTTGCACTTTAGTGCAAAATTTAGTGTCTTTTTTTGTATTTTAGTGCAAATTTTAGTAACCCTTTTGTATTTTTAGGCAAAGTTCAATGGTCATTTGTGTTATTTAGCCATTCACGTTATTAGTCACGTCAACGTTCTATTAGTCTTCTTTAATAGCAACGTGCACATTAGAACTTTGAATTCAATTTTTTATTCCATATTGCCTACATGTTGAAAAGGGTAACACGGTTTGAGAAGGGGTGGAGAAAAAGATTAGTATCAAATAAGCACGTTGATACAGGTAAAGTTAACTGTCAAGAGCCAAGCCAGTAGTTCTTAACCCAATCCTGGGAAGCTACCCACAGAGTTTTGAACAGAGAAAAGCTAAGATTGCACAGAATTATAATAACTATAAAGTAGAAGAAGAAGAACTGAGAAGGAATTAAGAATTGATTAGTGAATCCTACCAAAATATCAAGTCTTCCAAATTTGGTCTTGATGAAATCAACAAGGGAAGCAATACTAGATGGTTCCACCACATCAAGCTGATGGAAGAAGACAAGATCAGAAAGGCCACACCCGTTGAGTTTCTCAACAGCCTCAAGTCCCTTCTTCTGGTCTCTGGCTGTTAAAACCACCAGGACCCCATTACAAGCCAACTGCCTACATATTTCAAACCCTATTCCTTTGTTTGACCCTGTAACAACTGCATATCTACACAACAAAAACAAGAAAGAAATGAATAACACAAGGTGGGGGGATAGCTGGTTTAGAAACTAAGATGCAGCTGTGAAATTTCCAAGCAAAAGTACCTGTTCTTGTTTGGGACTGCTGGTGTTGCCTCCGCCATATTGCTGAACAGAAGGGACCTCCCCAGGGGATTCGGTTTCAGCAAATGGGTTGTTGGGTTTCATCGCAACTTTTACTCTTTGTTTCTTTGTGGGTGTGTTCGCCGTGGGACCCAGATGCCTCATCTGATCGTGTGACACAGAGAAAAAAAACCAGGGAAATTGTGAAACTCCCAATCTGTTTGGCCGGTTTGAGGTTTGACATATTTAGAAGTTTCCTAAGAGCAAAAGGATATTCTTACAAATCATGCACGTGAACGTTTCGTGTTGTTACCTATTCTTGTTTGAGACTGTTGGTGTTGCAGCCGCCATTGCTGAACAGAAGGGACCTGCCCAGAGGATTTGGTTTCAGCAACTGGGGTTGTTGGGTCTTGATTCCAACTTTTACTCTTATGTTTCCTTGCGGGTGTGTTGCAGTGGGAGCCAGATGTTCGTCCGATCGTAAAAATTGGATCGAATAGTGAATCATCCTATTAATTGAGTCATGGGTCAATTGGTCTGAGTGATTGGATTGAAGTGATTTGACCAAATGATATCATATATATTTTATAATTAAATAATATATATTAAATATATATTTTAATATATATTTAAAATACTAGCTACTATTCTATATATTATTATGAGAAATGTTATTATTAATTAATATACAACTCATATTTTATATATAATTGTTATATATGTTATTAAAAAATTAATTAATAATTAATAATTTAAAAATGAGTGAGGGGAGTGAAAAAATCGAGGTCAACCCGATTTTCGGTTCACCAGTCTGACCGGATTTTGATCAGTTTTGACCGGGTTAAAAGCCATCTATTTTTTTAAGTCAAACCAGACCAGATAGGCCACCGGTTCCCGATTAAACCGGTTCGACCGGCCAGTCCGGTCTAATTTTTAAAACATTGCTGATTGTGTGACAAATTCAAAATTATGGACATTATCAAACATCGAATTTTTTATGTTTTCCTGGCAACTTAAAATTTGCCAGACTCAGGCAAATTGAGAGAGAAGGGGTATGGCCCTGGGGGTATGACTTACACACCCACACCTCTTGCCGCAGGCAACATATCATTTTTGTGTCAAACTCCTTACCTCATTTATCAGTTTGTGGTTGACATATTTTGAAGTTTCCTCAAAGCTAAAACGATATTTTTACAAATCATGTACGTGTGAAGGTTTGATTAGATTTGTTGTTATTAAGATATAATAATAAATTTATTTAATTAAAAATATCATCGTCAAGTTGTCTAATCCTGCAAGAGAATAAATGGTTAGAGAGCGCAAGAAAATTTTTGCGTAAACACTCTAATATTTAAATCAGACTTAGTAGATGTTGAAAACTTGATAACAATATTCACACCAATATCAAATACATACATTTTCTAGAATGAGAGTTGTTATGGGTATTTCTCGGACTACTCCTTATGGGCTGGACTCGACCCAACGTACCGACTCAATCGCCTCAAGCCCAATAGGTCCAAGCTAAGCTCGTCAAAGCAAGCTCACACGTCGCTGAGATCAAAACTCAAATCGCGGAACCAAGCGAGCTCCCAGCAAGGTTTTCAGCGAGCTCTCAATGATATACTTAACGAGCTCTCAGCAATGCTTTTAGCTCACTGGCCTAACCATACAACTCGCCGGTCAAACTATTCAATTCATATAACAACAAGATTGCTAAATAACTGGAGGTAAGGACCTATCTACTTTATTTGATGCAAACTAGATCCCTGATAATACGGAACTCACTCCTGATTTTATGGAATTGATAAGGACATTTTGTCCCCATGATGTCATTTTTCCACTTTGGGAAATTATGTAATTGTAAACACCTCTCACTATAAATAGGGGTAAAAAACACCATTGTAAAGGAGAACAACAAAAAAATGCTATACTGTTATTCTATCGGAATAACTAGAGGACAGTCGTGAAGTAGGCATCGTTTTGGCCGAATCATGTAAAAATTTCTTGTGTCCATTCTATTTTGTTATTCATGTTTGCATTTCGGCTTATTTATTCATTGCGGGCCTGCGGATCACGGTCGACTAATTCTGAACGTTGATAAGAGTCTACTTATTTATAGAGATGCATGGAGCAATCTTGGGTCTTCTAAAATTAGAATTCGTATAGATAATATCTATCTTGACATTTTGGAGCCCGATAGAATTAGAGTTTTTATGGATAATATTTATCCTAATATTTTAAAAAAAAATTAAAATTAGAATTCTTTATATAGATAATTGTCTATCTTTTTTGTATAACATTTAGAGAGATTTTTGAAGTTATTTATAGTTTGTATGTTGTGTATAACTCCTCTGTATACGAAAAAATTTACACTTTTTTAGTTCAAAAAGTTTTTTTGGACTTCCAGATTTTTTTAGTTTTTTTGATGAACTTTTTCTAATGACATAACAATATTCATTTGTAAAGAAATTAATTATTAATTATTTTGTGTGAATACTTTTAAATTGTCATTACTATCTAATTATTATGGGATTTTAGAAAACTCATATAGGAGGATGAAGTTATAGAGACACACTCAGGAAAAAGTTTATAGTGAGAGAGCTTTCTTCCCCATGCATTTTTTTTTTAGGATTTTGCTATTTATTCATCACAGGCTCCATACACATGCGTAAATAATGAAAATATCTCTCATCTAATTGCAAATTTTCATCCCTTTCCCCTAGTTGCCTCATCTCTCCTCTCTCACCCTTTCCTATGCCTGCCTTCAACAACTGCCTATCGCCTCGTCTCTTATGTGTCAACTGTCGTTGTATCCTCCCTCTCTACTGAGGATGCAGCAACGGTCAGAGCATGAGAGGCTAGGCGGAGAGGTGATAGGCGATTGCTAGAGACAGCCATAGGAAGGGGAGAAAGGGTAAAATTGTAATTCTCTATTTTTTTGTAGTCTCTGATGTACAAGTAGCAAAATCCTTCTTTCTTATGTAACTTAAACTTTTGGTCAATACCAACTCCAGAAGATTGACTCAAAACAAACGTTATATTAGATAATAATGTTATAGTAGATGTGTAATAATATAAGAAAAAATAAAATTAAAAACAAAAATATATGTAATAAAGTTGGAGTGGCAATGTTAAAAGTAAGATGTGAGAGTTATGATTAAGATGGTTTGAACATATGATAAGAAAATTAATAGAAGCACATATGAGGAGAGCGGACGAAATGAAAAGAATGTCGCTAAATAGGGAAAAAAAATCCAAAAATGTAAATGAAAAACATTAGACAATACATAAGATATAATGGCCTTATATAAGATATAATTATTTATAAAGATACTTGAAGATCAAAAATTCTTGTATCTAAATAATACCATCTAAGGAGATAAAGACACGTGATTATCGTAATTATTGTATGGTATAACACTATATTCATGTGCAACTTATACTCTTTGTTTTTTTTGTGAGTCTGTTGTCAATGGGACCCAGATGCCTCGTCAGATTGTGTGACAAAGAAAAAAAACAAAGAAATTGTGAAACTCCCTATTTGTGTGGCCAATTTGAGGTAAACTAGGTGATAAAGTTGCCTTATCTTGCAAGAGAAGCAATGGTCAAAGAGTGTAGAAATTTTTGTATGCAAATACTCTAATCCTTAAATTAGAATCTGTAAATATTGAAAATTCGAGAGTAATATTCATACCAGAGGTATTTCTTTTTTAAAATATGAGTTTGTTTATTTATAAAGGGATATATGGAGCAATTTCAAATTTTCGAATATTATGATTCATACCGATAATATTTATCTTGACATTTATAGTTTTTCAATGAAATATACACTTACACAAGAAAAATAGAGAATTAAAAATCTCTAAAGCAATGTTATTTAGACTATAACATTCAGTTACATATTAATTTTAACATATTTTATTTTCATTCACATATATGTATATATATACATACATATGTATATATACATGGAAAATATTTTTTTGAAATGAAAAAAAATATTTAAACATGTATTTTATTTTATTTTTATTTTTTTCACATTTTCCTTTTATATTAAAATAAATGAATTTAGGATCGAAAATAAAATCAAACCATCAAACACACAAATGAACACAAAAGTTTTATGTGAAAAACCTAAATTAAAAAAAAAATTATGGGCAACAAGAACAAAACGTTACCATGATGATATTATTATAATAATTTTAGTGTATTGAGTAATTATTTATAGATCTACAATTCATCCATAGATATATACAAAAAAAGATTTATATAAATTTATAATCTGATCAAGATGAGCTATGAATAAGATAAATTTTTAATTGTAAATGTGTACTAATCACAGTCAAATTTAAATTATAAATTATAATTATGTTATTATTATTATATTTAGATATTTCACTAAATGAGCTCAGTGACAAATTTTTAATTAAAATGTTATTTCGACATTTGATTGGGATACTTTTAGATATTTGAGTATTAATATATTATATTTTATGTCACATCAATATAAATATATAACAAGGGTCGCAAATGAATCAAGTCGTTCGTGAGCGGCTTAATATTCAACTCGACAAAAATTCATTTGATTTCATTTGTTAAAATAAACGAGTCGAGTTTAAGCTTAACTTTACAACTTGATTTATAAAAGAACTAAGTTTGAAGTTAATAAAATTTGACTCGTTAAACACAACGAACATGTTTAATTAGAGGCATATGATTATTAATAGGCTCAATTAGAGACTTGTAAACATACTAGTGAACCCAAGCTCGGGCTCACCAACAGACGCTCGAGCTCCAGCCCGAGACAAGACGAGCCTAGCCCAAGATGAATCGAGCCCAAGACTAGCTCACATGACTCGAGCTCAAGTTTAAAAACAAGTTCACGAGCCAAGATTGAACTCAACAAACCTCTTAACTAGGTTCAATTCCAACCCTATATATAACACGTTAATAAACAAAGTATCAATACATTAACAGTTATTATAGAATCTCATCCCACGCACAAGTGATTCGGGAAACGTTTTATTCAAGGGACATTCGGGTTGCCCACCCGATCAGCCCGCTAAAGATGACTGAATGATACCATTGTCGTAATCTCATCATTGAAAGGATGAGACTTCACCCATGGAGAAGAAAAGGCCAGTGGGGCCATCATCGGGTAGGAGAGCGAGCTTCACCAGACATTCAGCACCTTCTTCTACACTCCGATGGCCGGTACTTCCGTTAATGTCGGTTTTGACGTAACCAGGGCAGGCGCAGTTGATCCGAAAACCCGAGTTCTTCTTCGCGAGGATTCTCGTGTAGGCGTTCATGGCAGCTTTGGACATTGTGTAGGCCGAGAAGACGGCAGGCCAACCTCTGGTCTCCAGTGATCCTGCTTTGAAATCTTGTAGGAACTCATCATTTATCAGCTCGTCTATCCTCTCTTCAGTAAGGCTTTCCACATCATTCAACACTGTTCTAACCCACTCGCCTGGTATGTTCTGAAACAAAGATTTTCCGACAACATTATGAGATGATCAGCTACAAATCTAAGATCCAATGTCAAGCCAAATTTGAAGGGGAGAAATTAAAATGGCAATAGGATTGTTCAATCTTGTGATTTTTACAGTTCAAAGGCTGCATGGGTTATGAAGAACGTACTTGTAACCGGCCTGATCCAGAAGAAACATTGACGATCCTCGGCGAAACAGAGAGCTTCAGAAGGGGGATAAATGCTTCAATCATCCTCTTTGAACCGTAGTAGTTTGTTTGCAAGCATTCTTCAGCCATCTCATAAGTTTGAGTCATCACTCCGATCCCGTGGTCATGGATCAGTGTCTCAGGCTGAATCAATAATGGCTTATCAAGCTTTCATCCAGTTAAGTTGGGTTGAGTGTATGAATTTTAACTTGTCAATCATTTCAATCTATGCTTGTTTTTGCATTCACAATCCTTGGTTAATTAGGACACATATATAGATATCTATATATGTATATTTCTTAATCAAAGCGATTGCAAAAACAGATTAAACCCAGCTTCTAATTCTTAGATTATGAGATTAGAAGAAAGTTCATGTGATTTTTCATGTCCTGATGAGATTTGGAGCACACAGAAGATTTTTCACATTTCAAAGGATAAGGGGGGCGCCAATAGAGACTTGGATTAAATGGCATTCTCCTTAGGGGAAAAGGGCATAGAAAAGAAAAGAAAAATCAGAATGCATAATCACAATTGCATCAATTTGAATTCTTCATTGATTGAGAGCAAAATAAATGAGGTATAAAGGCTCACTCCTCCCTTAGCCATTGCTGACCGGAGAACTTCCCAGTCCATGATGAGTCCCCCAATCCCAGCATTGTTCACCTACAACGATATGAGCAATTTAATTATTTATCTCAAGAAAAAACTAACTGAATATCTCAAAAATAGAGCATAAATATCACTAAACTTCAATAGCATAAATGGTTATTAAATTTTGTACTAAAGTACGAAAATATTACTAAATTTCAATTTAATATATAATTTCATAACTACCATCAATTGTCATTAAAAGAGGCTAACGAAATACTGACGTTTTTATACTTACTACAAAGTTTAATGATAGTTTTGAGTACTTTAGTATAAAGTTCAATGACTTTTTTTGTATTTTACTGCAAAGTTCAGTAACCTTTTTGTATTTTTGGACAAAGTTCAATGGTCATTTGTGTTGTTTAGCCATTTACGTTGTTAGTCACGTCAACATCATGTTAGTCTCTTTTAACAGTAATTGACGATAGCTATAGAATTGTATAATAAATTGAAATTCAATGACTTTTTAACTACAAATTGAAATTCAATAACTTTTTTTGCACCTTAGTATAAAATTCAGTGACCATTTATACTTAACCCCATCTTTCTCTATTTCTTTCTTCTTTGTTTTCTTCTTCACTTATGGGATAGCAACAACTACAATCACGAACCTTAATCCCATTAGGTAGACTCACCTATATGAACATATAATTTACAAAACTTTATTTCTCACGTTATGTTTAAGGGTTTTTTTGCCTAGTTTTCTTTAATCTTCTTCTTTTGTAGTAAACAAAAAATTATAAAAAAAATGCTCATCAAAACTTTGAATTCAGTAGCCAAGCCAGCAGTTCTTAACCCAATCCTGGGAAGCTACCCACCGAGTTTTGAACAGAAGACAAGCTAAGATTGCACAGAATTATAATAACAATAAAGTAGAAGAAGAACAACTGAGAAGGAATTAAGAATTGATTAGTGAATCCTACCAAAATATCAAGTCTTCCGAATTTGGTCTTGATGAAATCAACAAGGGAAGCAACACTAGATGGGTCCACCACATCAAGCTGATGGAAGAAGACAAGATCAGAAAGGCCACACCCTTTGAGTTTCTCAACAGCCTCAAGTCCCTTCTTCTCGTCTCTGGCTGTTAAAACCACCAGGACCCCATTAAAACCCAACTGCCTACATATTTCAAACCCTATTCCTTTATTTGACCCTGTAACAACTGCATATCTACACAACAAAACAAGAAAGAAATGAATTCACAAGGGTGGGGGATAACTGGTTTAGAAACTAAGATGCAGCTGTGAAATTTCCAACCAAAAGTACCTGTTCTTGTTTGGGACTGCTGGTGTTGCCTCCGCCATTGCTGAATAGAAGGGACCTCCCCAGAGGATTTGGTTTCAGCAACTGGGGTTGTTGGGTCTTCAATGTAACTTTTACTCTTTGTTTCTTTGTGGTTGTTTTCCAGTGGGACCCTGATGCCTCATCTGATTGGGTGTTTCAATAATAAATTTATTAGAAATTATTTAATTCTATAAGAAAAAATACGTTAGATGAGGTAAGAAAGTTTCTATACAAATATTTTAATACTTAAGTTAAATTTTGTAAATGTTAAAAAGTCGAGAGTAGCATTCACACCAATAATAGAATGATATGAAGCAATCATTAATCTTTTAAGATTAAAATTCGTTAAGATAATATTTATCTTGATAGTTTAGAATCTACTAGGATTAGAACTCTTATAAATGATATTTAATCTAATATTTTAAAATCTTTTAGAATTAAAAATCTTTATGAATAATTATCTATCATTTTCATAAAATATTTAAGAATGTCAAAATTATTTAATTTACCTATTATGCTAAATCTCTCTTGTTTAGAGAAAAATTTACATATTTTTTAAGTTAAAAAGTTTTTTTTTTGCGTTTAAACTTTTTTAATCTTTTTAATTGACTTTTACTTGTGATACATTAATATTTATTTGTAAATAAATTAATTATTAATTATTAATTATTTTATGTTAATACTTTTAACTGTCATTAGATATTACTATCTAATTATGAGATTTTAGATCACTACGACAGGACAGGAGGGTGAAGTTATAGAGAGAAACTCAGCAAAAAGGTTGACCGGCGGCTAAATCATTCTGTCTCCCTTAATTTCTGGTAACTTTAAGCTTTACCACAAATTGCGATAAGTTTTTAAATTCATATGTTGAAAGGGCAAAGACTATCAGCATTTTAAATACAACCATATATCAAAAAATGGTTTGACAGCAATAGTGTCACAGCCTTCAACATTAATCATATTTTAATATTAGATGATAATGTTATAGCAGATGTATAATAATATAAAAAATTATAAATATATATATATATATATTAAGATTAGAGTGACACGTGTTGAAAATAAAAAAAAGTCACAATTAAAATAGTTTGGACATGTGATAAGAAAATTAATAGAAGTACTTATGAGGTAGTGAATGAAATAAAAAGAATATGTTACAAAAGAGAGTGAAGAAACCAAAAAATATAAGTGAAAAACCTTAAATAATACATAAAATATAACGTCTTTATATAAGATATGATTATTTATAAAAATATTTAAAAATCTAAAATTTATATATCTAATACTATCTAACGAGATAAAAGACTCATAATTATCATTATTGTTATATGGGATAACACACTACAAAAAAAATAGTATTTTAGCGGTGGTTATTAATTGTCATAATATTTATTAATTAAATAATAATAAATTAAAATTTGTGGCAGTTTAGTAGAAATTATCGTAAAATTTAAAGAAAAAATTTAAAATTAATTTGAACATGTTGCGGTGGTTATTAACCGTCGCAATATTTTTTAATTAAATAATTAGAAACTAAAATTTGCGACAGTTTCTATAAAGAAGAATTTGAAAACTAAAAAAACTAAAAATTAAAATATTAAATATGAATTTAAAAATTTAACATTTGAAAATTATAAAATATTATTTAACATTTTATATTTTTTATAATTTAACATTTTATAATTTTCAAATTTAACATTTTTATAATTTTTTAAAAATTTAAATTATTTGAAATAAATCTATTTAAAATAGAATTCAATTCAATTCTCTTGTTAACTTCAATTCTTTCTAAATCACACCTAAATTGGTAGGATGATTTGTATTTGTAAAATATAAAATTGAACTTCATTTGAAGTTCAATTTTATCTCCATAATTATATCAATATTTTACTATTCCAAACATTGGAATTCAATTATTTTAAATGAAATTAATTGAATTTTAGAAATTTTTTATTTCCAAACATACTATTAAGGTTACAAGATTGATCAAAATTACTTTAATATAGTACTGTAGTAGTTGATACTGAAATTTCTTTTAAATATAAAGTAATTTAATGTTTAGAAAAAAAGTAAACATAGTCGAGGATGTGTTTGATTACATTTAAGCTTACATGGAAAACAAAAACTACCATCCCCTTGGAATCAATTTTTCATAGAAAATAGATTAAAACATGCTTTAAATGATTGTACTATAAAATTTAATTCTATAAAAAATATAGTGTGTCAAATAACGATAATGGAATTCAATTCCTTGAATGTGACATTTTCATGAAATTTCTATACTATCAAACACACCTTTAATGTTATTGATCACTTGAAAGATATCAATAAAACGTTATATCTCTTTTAACAATTTTTTGATCCTTTTTCAGATGGTGTCTAATATAAGTTAAGTTTTTTAGGTAACATAATTAAATTTAATATTTTTATATTATTTAAAAATACAGATTATTTAACAATCAAACGTGAAAATTAATTTTTTTTTTACTTTTTGATATTAAATTATCTGCATTAAGTATAATTACTTAAAATCTCATAGTTAAATAATTAATTAAGAAATAAAATGAAAATTAAAAAAAATAAACATATATGAAATCCCAAATTCCTTCCCCCAATTTCCCATTTCCCACCTGAAACCCTAACGCACCCCTATTCTCTTTCTCTCTCCCTTTCTCCAAATTCCCATTTCCCCATTTCCTATTTGCTTTTCCCAGTCGCCCACCCCTCTGCAAACCCTTCCCCTATCTCTTTTTTTCCCTCGCCATTAGCCCATCACTCGCTCTTGCCCTCCCCTCGCTCGCAGTCACCCTTGGCCCCTTGCCCGCCATCACTCGCGCTCGCCGTCGCTGACTCGCTCTCGCTTCTCGTAGTTCCTCAAGTTAGTTCGATTTTCTATTTATTTAAAGCATGTTATGGTCTATTAGTCAATCTTGTGTCACTTAGTTGGGTTATTGTAACGACCCATTAATGGGTCTAGGATTTTATGAGAAATGTGATTTTATTATGTGTGATGTGTTTCGGGCATTGTCCAAATTAAATGGGCCAAAATATTTTATGCGTTTATAAAAATGCAAATTTATGAAATGTTAATTCATGAAAATTATGTGAAATGGTTAAAGAAGAGTAAAGTTGAAAAGTCAATGGGAGATTAAGTGTAGTAGAAAAGTCAAAGGTCTAGAAATGTTGAGAAGTCAAGGTGTGTGGGCCTAATTGGGTTTGGGTTGCTCATTTGAGCCTAACCCATGTAGTAATGTGTTGTGTATTTAGTTGATGGGTTGGGCTTGAGCCCATTAGCAAAAATTGTGTTTTAAATTAAAATAGAATAGCATAAATGGGTTTTGCTCATATGTGATGTGTTTAGATTAATGAATTGGGCTTTGGAAACTTGGGTTGAGCCCAAGAGGAGATTTTGTATATTTTAATGGTTGTAATGTTGTGAAGTCCATTGGGCTTAAGGATATGTTGAGGCCCTTTGAGTTGGGCTAATGAAATGGGCCTTGGGCCCATGTATATAAAGTTGTGTATTTATTTAATAAAAGTTGAAATGGTATATGAAAAGTCTAAAGAGGGTTTATGTTTATGTTGTGTGTGAAAAAAAGGTAAGGATAATGTCGGGATTTCACAAATGAATGGGATAAAGAAAATACGAAAGAAATGAAAAAGAAGGAAAATGACCATTTTGGGTTTCATGAATATATTGAAAGAGAGAAAAAGCTAAGGGTAATGGTGAAAATTCATAAATGATGATAAAGAAAATAAAAAGGAAATAAGAAAAATGGCAAAAGGCAAAACTGGGTTTAAATATTGTGGGTTGTGTGTGTTGTAAGTGAGGGTAAAGTGGAAAAATGAGAGAGAAAGGGGGGGATGGGTTGTTGGGGGCAGGTGGGGGTGGACGGCAAGGCCATCCCCCTTGCTTTTCCTTGTCCCCTTGATTTTTCTTCTCATTATTCTCTCTTCTTGCATTCCCAAGCAATTTCTTATTTTTCCTCTTTTCTTCATTTTTCTTCTTTTTCTTCCATTATTCTTGGTGGAATTGAGGATTGAAGTGAAAGGTTGCAGCTGGATGTTTTCTTCTTTGGGTGCAAGCATCTCTAAGACAAGTTCTACTTGCACTTTAAATCCTATTTTATGCAAGTTTCTTTTCTCTATTTTTCCATTTGATGCAAGATGTTGTCTTTTCCCTTGTGTTGAAATCATTCTTGGTATAATGGTTTCTCTCCTTTGGTTGTAAGTGTATTAATTTTTAAGTTTAAGATGGTTTCGAGTCTCTTTGGAAGTCTCCATGGGGTATATTTCATCCTATTTCTCTTTCATGGAATGATATTATGGGTTAGGAAGGTAGAATGAGAGTTTTGGGATGATTGCTGTCCATTTTGAGTGTTTTTGTAGTTTTTTTGGCCTTTTTTGTTCGTTCTCAGCCAAGTCGACTCGTCCAAGAGGTTATATGCATGTCTCGCTATTTTGGCCATAGCTTTTGATGTAGAATTCAGAATTGCAATCCGTTTGAAGAGTCATAAACTAGACTTCAAGGGCTTCGAATTGATATATAATATCATATATTTTGGATATGATTTGAGTTGGTTAAATCTTTTCTTAATCCAAATCAAGTAAGAGTGTTAAAGTAAATTATTTTTAAATGCTTCCTTTGATATCCCTCAACCCTCTAAAATGATAAGATGTGTTTGAATATATATATATATATATATATATGTAAATACATGGGATTCATGAGATACAAATATAATTAACTTGCATAAGGAGGTATAATAATAATCGATTGGGAGGTTGTTAAGAAATATCCTTGGTTGGTATGTCCATGGAGTCTCATGGGGGATGCATTGATAACTCTAGATGAATAATTGCCCTTAAAAAAAATGCAGTTGTCATAAAAGGATGTGATTGAAGATATGCATATGTGCATGAATGGGCTCATGAGTGAATATGTTATTGAAATGTTTAAATGTGCATGATATTCATGATGTGTACATTTCTATAATGGAGCATATGTTTTATATTTATGTGAGATCTCATGAGCACTGCATGACATTATTATTTGTGCATCTATTATTTTGCGCAGCGGCTAAGTACCGCGGGGTGAGAAATGAATATCCTAAAAGCGTCTGATGCTGGTGAGGTGGTCATATAGCCCGGTAGGTGATGCTTAAGCCACTGAGTGACAAATTGATTATAATTCATGCATGTGCATAAAGGGCTTGAGAGCTAATGTGATCCATGTATATGGAAGTGTGAGCCAATGCGATATATGGAGATCTATGTATTTATGAGAAATGAAATGGTGCATAAAATGCATAATGGCGATGACATGGGAATGATTTAACCGATGGGAACTAATAGGAAATGCTACTCGTACTTGGGAAGTCGGGTCTATTCCACTTTGATTTATCACTACCTTAACCTTATTGCTCCATTGTGTAATACCTGAGAATTTCAAAAGGATTCAAGAGTAAATTTTCTTAGGGCAAAAGTAAAATTTCAGATAAATTGAGGGTATAAGGATAATTTATTACTGTATGAATGACCGAATCGACTGTAGGGAGTGCCTTGGAGCCGAGATGCCAAATAAGAATGATGTGGCATTAACAAGCATCCCGAGATAGGATTTATGGTATCAAAAGAAATCAGACCGGGAAAGATTTTCGGTATAGCTAAAATGCAGCTGCCATTTAGGCTGCAAAGCCAAATCTTTAGAAGCAACCTCCGAGAAGTCAATAGAAGCTTGAGGGGGTTTCGATTTTTCATAAGGAATAACCCTTTAGTAGTTTCAGGAAGAAACGAAAGGGTTTAGGGCCAAAATGAATATTCAGGCCTAAGTGCAGTTTTTTGAAATTGCCAGAAAGAGGCCGAAACAATGTTTTTTCGGAATCTTTAGGGGTCAAATAGATGTTTTAGGACTTGAAGATTTTAAATGCAATTATGGAAAGTTCAAGGGCTAAGTGAAAAGGGCCAAAAAGGTAAAAGCCAAAAGTTAAGGGGCCAATGTGCAAAAAGCCAAAAGTTTGGCCAATGACTAGCACATGGCTGGTCGACCACTACCGATTTTGGCCACAGGTTTGCATAAGGGATGGTCGGGGGAGCATCTTTTGTAAAGGCATGGGCCGACAACTGCCACTGGGTTGGTCGGAAAAGCAAGAAAAAGCAATCGAAAGTGGTCACGCGATCAAGTGCTTGAAAATTGCCTTTTGTGGTCGGCAAGGGCTCTTTCTAGGGCCATCTGAGGGAGGTAAAAGCTCTTAAGGCCTTGGGTTAGCCGAGCAAAGGCGTTTAAGGGTTTGGATTCGCCTATAAATAGACGTCCATGAAGGCCCAAAATGGAAAGAATTGGAGCTTCAAATCAGCCATGAAATTGAACGAATTAGGGTTCAAAAATAAAGGGCTTTTGTTTCCCATAGCTTGAAGAGCAATTCTGGAAAGTTTGAAGAGTTTTGGTTGAGGTTTGGTAGGGTTTCGAGCTTTGCTGGATGAGGCAGTCCGCCTAGGCTGAGACTTCAAGGAGCTGGTCGGAGGCCCTCCGGTGCTCATTTCGGGCTCAAACTTGGCCATATGGATCAACTCAAAGAGGGCTACAAGATGGCATCGGAATCTCTAATCTCTGATGTGCTGTGGCTAGGTAAGTTGACCGGCACGTGGCCTGTATGGGTTAGTCATCACGCCAGACCACGCGTCAGCGCGTGAGGGTGCTTGGAAAATTGTGCAAAAATTTCCTAAAATCCTAGAAAAACATTTTGTCGAGGTTTGTGCAAAAAGATCTAGGTTTGGGAGTTCCAATGTCTCAATTTTTGCACCGACTAGCCTCATTTTGCGTGAAAATGCAGAATCCAGGTAAGTTCAATAATTTTCCTTTAAAGTTCATATGATATTATGAATTTTTGTGGAAATAGATTTGAGAAAATAGTCTCGATGGTACTTATTCAGATTTTTAGAAGGAAAAATGAAGGAAAATAGGAAAAAAATGGAATATTGAGATATTTAGTGATTAAATATGCTTTTTATGAATTATGTGCTCGAGGAAAAGTGATTGGTGCAACTTTCAAGAGTTGGCACGAAAATCGATGTCGGGCACGCATATCGAGGCGATACACGCTTTTTTAGAAATTCGAGTTTATCTCTAAAGGTGAGTTATCCTATCCTATATGATATGATTGTTTATTATGCATGATATTTATGAAAGATATGATTCATGTTGTCATATTGCATGGAAAGTCGTGATATTTGCATAGCATGATATTATTGTCATATTAATATTTGTGCATGGGAATGGGATGTCACCCTAAGAGTGTAGCCGTAATTCCCCAAGAGCAATTGATGGAATAACGTTAGGATTATCTTGCTAGAGGTGCCAAGATTCTGCCTAGGATTCCGTACCGGGTTTGTAGGCCAGGGAAGTTATACTAGGGTAAATGTTTGTTCACGTTATTACATCATGCATCCATTTATATGGTTTTGGACCCTCACTAGAAGTTTCATCTTCTAATGGGTTATGCCCTGGAACATTCGACGTTCCAGTTTAGACTTGCAGATATGGTAAGGAGATGATTAAGACGTAACGACATGTGATAATGTGGCCGATAGGTTTGGCGAGTTGTCCAAGTATTTGCTTCCTCATGAGGATTCAAGATATATTATTATACTAATGATCATGTATAATTGTTATGGTTTAATGTATTTTTGAGGTATCATTAGGTTGTATCTTTTGAGGTACTTAGTTGTTATCTCTTGATGATGAGTCTCCATGTAATTAAGTATTTGAAGATGTAATGGTACGGATTCTTATTTTAGGATTAAAGTGGACTTCGATTCTGTACCATATCAGGTTTCGATTTTAAGCTTCCACATTTGTGATGATTACCTGTCTTATCTTATTGATTCTTATTTTTGATTTGCTGGGAAAGTAGAACGGGATTGTCGGGAAATAATTATATTGGGTTTATATTGAAAAAAAAAATATTCCCAAAATTCCTAAGTTATTTAATGCTCTTAAAAAGGGCAGGGCGTTACACATTGGTTGTAATATATACTTGCTTATAAAATGATATTATTAATGAGAATTGAAGGATGGGTTTACATTGTATTGTATTGAGGAGTCGGGCGTACTCTATTTTTTTCTATCCATCCCTTCATTCTTGTGTTCGTTGTTATATATGTATACTTGCTGAGCCTTATGACATACCTTGAAATATGGGTTTTGATAGAGCATAAGAAAGTGTGTTCTTTGAGGGTGTTGTTGTCCAGTCTAGAAGGCATGAACCCAATGGGTGTTTAGATGTTGGGTAATGCTTTTCTCTGGCTCTGAGTTATTCATGCTTTCGTGTAACGTTCTGTGGATACTTCCATTTGCTATATACTTGCTGAGCCTTGTGGCTCACTCTCTTTCTTTTATCATTCTAGGGAAATGGATGATAGATGTTGGGGCAAATTTTTGTTAGATGTATACAGAGATATCCTGGCCTCAAAGACCCATGGGTGCAGTTTGATGGCCTGATTAGAGGGTTCTATTTTTGTATTTAAATTTTTGATGCCTTTCATTTTGAAAATGTATGGGCGGTAAGCCGTAGATAATGATGTAATGAATGTATAATTTATTTTGGCTCCTATTATTAATGAACAAATTCAGAAAAGCAATTTAATTGGCAATTTTGAATATCTGTATCCATCTTGAATGGACCTTCTCTCAGACTTCCTGTGCTAGCAGGAAAAATCTGGGAGCGGGCCCTAACAATTATTGATGCTTAAATGGCTTCCTTATGTATGAAATTTTATTTGCTGCTTGGTGAAATTTTCATTTCCTTCGGTTGGTTCATTTTCTTATGTATGAAATTTTCATTTAAAGAATATTAAGGCAAAAGGTGCAAGTGCCTATAAATCATACTAGATTGTTGTTTGAACAATAACACAAGCAATAAAATCGATCATATTCACAATGAACATTTTTGTCATAATTAACATAATGATAAAGCACCGATACTCCAGGACCATGTAAGCCTGTTTAGCGGCACCAATTGTTGCGACAAGACAAATGAGTAGTTATACCGATGAAAAAAGGCCAATTGCTAGTCCCTAACAGTAGCATCTACAATTTTGAACTATGGATGGAGCAGATGATCCCCGCCCAACCCCTCTTCTTGTTGAGCCCCAACTGCTTACTTTGTCTCTGTATAAGAGACCTTTTTTGATGGGAAGTTCTGCAAATACATAATTGAATGGAATGCTTAATAATTAGCTAAAGTTACGAGCAGTGTCATGTTGTAGCCTTAAGATTTTGCATAGAGGATGTTAATTTGCATTTTGTCCAGTTTCAAGAAAGGGAAAAAATTGAGGCTCAATATCATTTTGTTTATTCTGAACCTTTATGCCATATTTTGTTAAGAAACAACATGCTCTTTGTCGTCTATGAATTTTCATTTTGTAACAAATTTGTCATTGTACTTTAATTTTTATCACTATAATTAATAAATTTTAATTTTTTTAATAACTCAGTTATTCTTTTCATTTTTTTTATCAAATTTTATTAATGAATTCAAAAATTATTTAAGGTGCAAAATTAGCCTAAATTTTACAATCTTTAGGTTTATGTTAATGTATATTATATTATTTTTTGTTAATAGATTTTGTTGAGAAATTAAAATGGGGATCCTTAAGACCAAATTCTCACAATAACACAAGCAATAAAATCATACTAGATTGTTGTTTGAACAATAACACAAGCAATAAAATATCATCTTAGTAGGCTCCTTAAGACCAAATTCTCTTCCATGAATAGTTTGTCTTTCAACTCCCAAAAGAGTCACATGGAAAAACTTCATGTCAATATTCCATTCCAAGAAGCTGCCCACTAAAATCATTTTGTTCCTCTCTAACTCATTTAAAAGAATATCCACCCACAGATAACAAATAATATTGATGTAATGTTTTCATATTGTTGTTTGCCTTTTATTTTGTTTTGCATACCTAGGAGTTCATGTGTCTGTTTTATTTTGCCTTTCATTTTGCTTTACTTTATCTATACATGCATTTTTTCTCATTTATAAAAAAGTGCAGCCATGAATATGAAGAAACGTATATGAAAGATAGGCACTATCGATTTAGGTGGTGATGCCTCACTTACCACACATGCTTCCGCATCATTGTCAGCTCCACCACATCCTCCAGCATCCTCCTTATCTCTACCACAGCCTCCATTATCTGCGTATGCTCCATCACAGCCTCCAGCATCTAGCCAGATTCCATCAGAAGCATCCACCCCAGATCCACCACAGCATTCAAAATCGACACGCTTGTCTACATCACATTGTTACTGAACAGTTAATGTGATAGGTATGCACAAAATATTTAACTTGAGTGTAATTATTATATACTTGCATTAATTATTAAATTAGGTATATGTATTTTGATTGACAGATGAAGAAGGGCTTATAAAATAGGAAAAACTAAGGGTTAAAAATGTTTGGTTACTAGTATGTGGAAGACGTGTTATGTTAGAGTTCAATGAATCACTCCAACCAATTGGAGATTTAGCATTAGAGGGATTTTAGGAGAATTAGTCTCTAATTTTGTTGTTTTTCCTGTCAACTATGAAAGTTGGCACAAAGTACCGAAGACATACAAAGAAGAAATTTATAGAAATAGAATCATGGTAATTAACTAATATTGTATGTTTTGATATATTTTTTGAATATATTGTTGTAACTAATATTGTTGTTTTTTGAAGGAAAAATTTAATGTTGAGAAGCAAATATTACAAAGCATCCACCAGAAATATCTCAAGACCAATGGGCAAGTTTTATTGACTATCGTGTACGAGATAAGACTAAGGTAATGTTACTAATCTTGCTTATAAGATTACTAATATTTATACGACTAAGTGGTTAAGATTAAACTAATGATGTTTTTGTTGGATATCTAGGAGATATATCAAAAAAATACTAAAAATTGATTCAAATTGACAATTCCACACACAGGAGGATCGAAGAGTCTAGCAAGAAAAAATTATGAGATGGTAATATTGCAAAAATTTATCCTAAGTATAAATTTTTTATTCTAACATCAACTAATATTTATGTGAAATTGTTCTAAATTATAGGAAATTGAGAGTGACCAGCTTGTGAGTAGGGGTTTATTATACATCGCGACGCATAAGAAGAAAGACAGATCTTTTGTGAATGAAGGAGCACGAACTATAAGCGTAAGTTTTTTTTGTATCATAACCATTCTATTTTTTGAATCATAGAAGAAGATTTTATCTATATTATGCTTTATTAGTAAACGAATTATAAGTTTAGTTGAACTTGCTAGCAGAAAACATACATATATGAGAACTGACAGATAATTAGTGTGAGCCCGTACGGCCCAGAAGACTGTTTAACTACTTTTGTTGTTAGCTTGTCTTAAAGACAAAAAAAAAAAGTCTTTTAACTGGGTGATGATTCTGCTGCAATGCTGCCTTTTTGGTTGAACATTAGATAGTAATCTTTATCTTAATGAGATGTTATGTTGAACTAAAATATGGTAAATCATTTGACAGAATGTAAAGTTCCTTGAAATCAGATTTTTGTTTGTATGATTCATCTTGAAAGAACTTATTGTGGTAGAAAAATACGAATCTTTTTCTTTCATGAAGAAAAGGCCAATAGGGCCATCATCGGGTATAGGGCAAGCTTCACCAGACATTCAACACCTTCTTCAACACTCCGATGGCCAAGATTTTCGTTAATATTGGTTTTGATGTAACCCGGGCAGACGCAGTTGATTCGAAAACCCGGGTTCTTCTTTGCGAGGATTCTTGTGTAGGGGTTCATGGCAGCTTTGGACAATGTGTAGGTCGAGAAGATGAGTGGCCAGCCTCTTGTCTCCAGTGATCCTACTTTGAAATCTTGTAGGAACTCATCATTTATCAACTCGTCTATCCTCTCTTCTATAAGACTTTCCACATCATTCAACATTGTTCTAACCCACTTGCCTGATATGTTCTGAAACAAAGATTTTTCGACCACATTCTGAGATGATCAGTTACAAATCTAATACCCCATGTCAAGCCAAACATGAGGGGGATAAATGAAAATGGCCATAGGATTGTTCAATCTTGTGATTTTTACAGTTCAAAGGCTACATGGGTTATGAAGAAGGTACCTGTAACCGCCCTGCTCCAGAAGAAACATTGACGATCCTTGGCGAAACAGATAACTTCAGAAGAGGGATAAATGCTTCGATCATCCTCTTTGCACCATAGTAGTTTGTTTGCAAGCATTCTTCAGCCATCTCATAAGTCTGAGTCCTCACTCCGAACCCTTAGTCATGGATCAGTGTCTGAGGCTGAATCAACAATGGCATGTAAAGCCCGAAGTTACCAAGAATGCGGTACGCTTTGGTTCGTGGTATGGGTTCGGGTACGTGATACGTCACCTAGCTAGATATGTGGTACGTAGGGGGTAGGCTTAGTTGGTGCGCTATTTTGGGACGTGGTACATTTAAAAATTTTGTTCGGTTCGTTCTTTACATTATCAAATTCATATATTCAAAAAATTTAATATAATTTCATAATTTATCTTTTGAAGTTGTATAAAGTTTAAACAATGTTAATTAGAAAGAAAACTACACTATATATATACACACACTGTGTAAAAAGTTTAAATTTTGCATAAAATAAATGTTATGAAGATAAGATTCACCAAATTTGTCTTACTATTACATAACAAAAATATATCAATACAAAAAGATAAACCAAAACATAACTCATATTTTAATTCCTTTTCCTTTCTTGCTAGTTCTCTTTGTAAATGTCCTTTACTGTTGTTCATCATTTGCATTTGGAATATCAATATCCAGTGAACTCCATCTCATCTCAGCTATCCTTATAGAGGATTCCTCCAAGCAAGTGTGATAAGGATTCATATCCCATTCCTTGTAAGGACCATTTTTGTAACTCTCAGAAAATCATGACAGAAAACGAATGTTTGAATGATTAAATACTAGTTTATCAACCTTTGAACAATTCAGCCTATTCCTTTTCACATTGTGAATATAAGAATAAGTACTCCAATTTCTTTCAACTGAAGAACTATTAACAGGCTGAGATAATACCTTTTTAGCCACCCCTGCTAATTATGGAGTTTCTGACCCATAAGTAGACCACAAATCAATAGCATCCATTGTCATAACATCAATTTGAGCTTGTGGCATAGCATAAATGCCTTTTTTCATGTGAAAAATGGCAAATTGATCGCGTAAGAGTCTTCGCTCTGCTGCATCTTCACCTATCCATTCAAAAGCATCCATAACCCCTTTAACAACTTCCTTGTCACAATTCAGGGCTTTTCTAGCAATCCCACCAGATGATGGTGTTGCAAGGTAAAGTTGATCATAAAATCTAAAGGTTAATGCAAAACCAAGACAATGAATTGAATAATTCATTTTAGTCCACCTTTTTATAATGATGCTTTCCATTTTGGGGTAACAATCTGCATATTTGTTGCTGCCCATTATGTCTTTTATTTCTCCCAGCATCGTATCCATTTTTTCATAGAACTCCCCCATCTTTGGGCCTTCACCATCACAAAATTTGATCAACAAGTAAATTGGTTTTGTAATCTGAATTATAATTTTAACCTCCTCCCAAAATTCTTCACTTCGAATTATTTCGGCAATCATAGATCCCATTGTTCTTGTGCATTCATCTCCTTGTTTTATCCATTCTTTCCATGCATCTCGAACAACAGTGCTGATTAAAGCATCTTTACAATCAAATAGCCTCTTTAGTAGCACATAATGTGAAGCAAATCTAGTCTTGGCAACTTTTAACAATTCAAGTGTTGAATTAGCTCTAAACATTGCCATGGCCGGATTGTGTGTGGTTGTTCATATATTTGACAATGGCTTTCCCATTCTTATATGTATTTTGCAACCAATCAAAGCATTCAGCAAAATCTTTGAAAATCAAGTTCAAGGTATGGACCACACAAGGAGACCAGAAAATGTGTTTATGTACCTTCTCAATTTCATGTCCAGCTGCTTTGCAATTTGCTGCATTGTCGGTCACCACTTGAAGAACATTTGATGGTCCAATTTCTTCAATCTATAATTATGCTGGATAACAACATCCATTCCATCCTTCTTTTAATTATTTATTTAGAATTAAATTAAAAAATATTAATAATTAATATTAATAATTAAATAAAAAAACTATTGGAAGAGAACTTGATAACAATTAACTGCAATTAACCCAATTGAAATTAACCTAACTGAAATGATATCTCTCTCGACCTTGCTCTCGCTCTCTGTCTCCTGAAACCCATATCTCTCTCTCTCTCGTTGCCCTCGCCACTGGTATTGTAATGACCAAATTTATTTATTACTATTATTGTTAATATTGATATTATTATTATTATTATTATTATTATTATTATTATTATTATTATTATTAGTTAAAAGGTGTTCCCAGCAGCTTTTCTCGTTGCCCACCTCCATTTGCTCCAATTAGTTCCTAAGCCATTTTATGCAACCGATTGAGGCGGTGGGTTTGTAGTGGATTTTAAGGGAATGTGGCCACGTGTGGAGCTGGGAGTTTGAGTGGAAGGAGGGTGAGGTTTGAGTGCTCGACAGAGTGTGTAGAAGAAGAAGAAAAGCAAAACAAAGAAGAGGTTGCAGAACAGGGGAGAGCTTCGGAAGTTGTTGTGACCTTTGTTTCGAGTTCCTGCAAACTAAATAGGCAAGCTTCTTCCCCTTCTCCTCTACCTTGAATAACTGTTATAGCGGATATGTAGGGTCTAAGGTGAGTGTCAATTATTGTTGCACCGTGAAGCTATCTGTAACTATATATAATATATATGTATATATATATATATTGAGCACAGTGAGTACACCGTGGGTGCGTGTATTTGGCATTTGGGTCGTGAGTGCAGTGTTTTATGCGCGTGTTCAGTGTGTTCAAAGCCAAAGCAAAGGTCTTTGGCCGAGAGTGAGCAGGTCCCTTTTTCCTTCCTTGTTGCTCCTCCAATGTTCGTGAGTATATATATATATATATATATATATATGTGCAGTGGGCAACATCGATTTCGTGGGTGAAGGAATTTACTGTGTGTGCGGGTGTGTGATTATCCAAGTGTTTGAGGTTTGAGGTAGTGTAGCTGTGAGTGTAAGGAGCTGTGTAAGTGTGTAAATGTGTAGGGGCAGTGAGTAGGAGCCTTGGTTGGGGGTAGAAGATGCTCCATAGTGTAGGTGTATGAGTGTAATACCGTGTGTGTGTTCACTGGGTGTGTTTTGTTTTATATTAATATTGTTATTGTTAAAGTTATTGTTGTTGTAAAGATAAGATAATTAAATAATTATTATTGTTGTTAGCATAATATTAGTACATAAAGTGTGTTACTATTGTTAGTACACAATTTATTAGGAAATAATATCACTAATATGTAATGTTATTATTAATATATTCCTATACTTGCGTGTAAGTTAGCAAATGATATGGATAGTAGTTGTATTGGTAAATAATATGTAATGACATTATTATTAAGTTCTTTCTTTATTAAAAGTAATTAAAATAATAATGTTAATAAATAACATGTATTTCATGCCATAAGTCATTAAATAATTTATTATAAAGTAAGAGTATAATTTAGTACGGCGATAGAAGCTGTAAACGTACCAACGTTTCTTGGTTGTATCCCGGAGAGTTTATTCACTCTCTACCTTCTAAATGGAATGAAGATAAGTACATTCAGGTTTAACACTAGCTAGTGTCCATAGGGAACGAGTGTATATCTTATAACACTACTTTCCCTGTTCTAACCAGTTAAATACAATGGTATTTTCAAACGCATGTCTTGTATACTTGAGTCGGGTTTATGCATTTTGGGGTTGTCCATTTAATCTTGAGTGCTTGTCACATGACCATGATATTTATTTATTAGTTGTTAAGCACAAATATTTACATTTGGCGTGTGTTTTACTAGTTGGGTGAGGCTTGGCAGGATGCTTGGCTTATGGGGGCTTTGTATCCTATTCAGTCTATTACGCCACCCCTTATTTGTTGCATTTGCATAGTCTTAGCGCAGGTTCTTGAGATACAATTGTATGGTGTCGGGTTTCCCGAATTGAGTTATTTAGAGACGCTTCGGCATGCCCAGTGTAATATCCCAAAAAAAATAATAAAAATAATAAAAGTGTAAACTAAATTTACTGAAATTAAATTTAATTAATTAATTAAAATTAATTAATTTGTTAAAATTTTGTGGCTGTGCGCGTGTGCGTAGGGGTTAAGCAAAGTGGCCACTTTTCTGTCAAATGAAAACAGAGAAGAACAGAGGAGCAGAGAGTGAGAGATAGAGATTAGGGGGAGCAGAGAGTGAGCAGGAAGTGAGAGGGCTCGGCTGAGGGAGAGATTGAGGGGGAGAGATCAAGACCGAGAGAGTGAGAAAGAGAGCTCAGCCGAGAGGGAGAGAGGGAGCGGCGGCCATGGAAGCTGGCCAAGCTTCGCTCGGTCATGGCAGCCGAGCAACCAGCAGCGACGGCTATGGCGGTTGCAGCAGGCGCGGTGGAGGAAGCCAGGCGCGGTGGCAGCCGGTGTCCGGCCAGAGGCGAGCGGCGAGGGCGGAGCTGGCCGAGGCAGCGGCTGGGGCAGCGTCGGCCATGGCCGCAACGCGCGCAGGTGCAGGGGAGGCAGCGCGGAAGAAGAAGAAGGAAGGGAGAAGAAGAAAGGAAGAAGAGAAAGAAGAAGAAGAAGAAAGGAAAAAGAAGAAGAAAAGAAGAAGAAGAAGGAAAGGAAAGGAGAAGAAGAAGTTGCAGGAGCAGTGGGCGTGGAGAAGAAGAAGAAGAAGAAGAAGAAGAAGAAGAAGAGGAGGAGAAGAAGAAGAGAAAAGAAAAGAAAAAGGAAAGAAAAGAAAATAATATAAATGGGGCGATTTTGGGATTTTGTCAGCATGGAAAGTGACCAGGTACGTGGGTAAAAATTAATAGGAGCATGTTATGTTTAAATTATAAATTTTACGCGATTAGAAATAATTAATTTAAGTCCTGGTTGTGTTATTTGTTAGGAAATGATTTAATTCGCATCGGGAGCACAAGAAAGGCTGAAAGCAGCTGTTTTCAGGCAAGCTCCTCACCCTCTCCTCGTGTTCTTTAATTCCCGTATAAGACTCCGTGATTTCCTGTATTTTATCACCTCCCTTACTTTAATTCGGCTCCTAACCTTATTTGTTAAATTATTATTTATTTGTTTTAATTTAAATTAAATCCAAGGCTTCTATAATTTTATTCGTTTTGAGCCTACAGGGGGTTTGTACCGCCCCCATTCCTTTCGGAATGATGCTGAACCCAGTTGGGGAACTAGGTTCCTAGTCGTGCGGGTTTTATTTAGGATTTTTCTCAGATTTATTTATGGTTCGGTTAGAGCTATTGAGCAGTGGGGCAGGGGTCGGTTGCTGGTGACGTTGGGGTAGACTATGGTACGGCCCTGATGTGGACCGTCGGGTGGACACCCCTAGTCACTGGCCATTGACCGGTGTCGGGCACTGCTGACTAGCTCTGCCGGTAGGTGATTTACTGCATGATTAGATACCTTGTATTACTGTTCATGATTTGATATGCACATGGGTACGGGATGCATGTTGGGATATTCATTTATTGATTATGCTTGGACACGGACATTCTAGCTTGGTTAGGTTGCATCCAGCGCGGCATATGCATGGCCTGTGATTTACTATGTGGGCGGAGCATGGCCTGATGCCTGGATGTATGGGCGCCTTGTATCACGTTGATGCTCACTACGCCATTGCATTTTTATGTGCATTGCATGGATACTGGTAGTATTTAGTTCTCGGACGGGAGTACCGTTCCGAGGGAGCCTATGGCTCGGTTGTCGGGAGTACCGACGGATATAGGTGACGGGAGTACCGGCCTGGGACAGCGCGCGCAGGTTTGTTGCAGATTTTTGTTGCCTTTCAGGGCAGCGGCAGGTTGGTATGGGACTTGGGTGCCAAGTGTCTTATGTGGGCCCCAAGGACCGGTATGTGCTTTTATTTTGTTATGCTATTGAGCTTTTGTGTTGTAGCGTCTCATGGCTTGTGTGTACCTGGGGGTTTATTCTGGGGTAGGATTTTTGGTTTTGTGTAGCCTTCAACCTTTTCTTCCTTATGCTTGTTGAGTCTCTCGACTCACCTTGCTTTCCATCATTCCAGGTAGTGGCGGCGTGGGCCATAGCAAGGGAGTCAACTTTAACGGCAGAGTTGGTGTGGTGTACAGGCAGTCTCGTCAATCTCTATCCACTCTGATGTCTAAGTAGAATTTACTCTATTATTTCGTACTGTGCCAGGTGTTTTCTCGAGTCTTGTGTATGTCGGCACAGGAGTTTGTGTTTATTTATTTATCTTGTGACCGCTGTGTTAGCGGGGTACCCATAGTGCATGCATGTCTTGAGCTTTGCTTCCGCTATTCCTATTTTTGTGTATGCATGCCGGGGTGGTCTTTGTCTGGTGTTTATTACTTTTCTCCTCCCGTAGGCGCTCCCGTTCGGGTAGTCCGGGTGGCTGGGGATATCCGGGCGGGGGTGCTTACATTGTTGGTATCAGAGCGTAATTTGAGTCAATTTTCTGATACAAGTTCCTGTACACCAAGGTTGTCGGGTAGAGTTAGAGAGGTCTAGGTGAATTGAATAGGGTTTGGTTGCGTCCCAATTTATATTTGCGCAAGGGTGATGAGTGCACGTTAGGATGGGACCGTGAGGTGGTATAAATGAGATTTATTTAGGACACGTGCCTGCCCCTAGGTGTTTGGGTAAGATGGTGGTTTCGCCTTTATATAGCTGCCTGATGTTTGGTGATATATGTGGATTTTGAGTATTTCCAATGGGACCCGGGGGCCTAGATCTCAGTGTACCCCTACCCAATTCGAATGCCTTCCCAGAATTGCATTGTTTATGGTGTCAGTGGGAACAGGAGTTTGCTTCTAGATGGGGAGGCGGGCAAGACGAAGAGGAGTACCTAGTGAGTTATATGTATTAGCTTGATGAGTTGTCTCAAGAGACGATTCACGAGATTTTTGGGGATTGTCGGAGAGACAAGTCCTGTTCGCCCTTGAGTACATAAAGGACGGGTGAAGGCAGCTGACTGAAGTAATGATGAATGATGGGAGCCTTTGTTTTCATTATGATATTTTTGCCGAAGCGGTGAGGTAACAAGTTGCCATTTGGGAGTCTTCCTAGGGACCGGTATAGGACGTGCCCAATAGTGGAGCACAACCTAGCACTTAGTTAGTTAAAGCCACCGTGAGGGTATTGTCATAGCCACCAGATGGACATATTGGACCCAGCCCCAGCGTAGCTAGCAATGAGGACTTAGCGTACCTGGCAGATGAAGTTACCTCGGTTGCCAAGGGTGACGAGGGGAGTTTTAGTTAGTATGATTGGTAGGGGGCTGTAATGCAAATATGTGGCTGTAAATTATGAGTGCAAGGATGGGAATGTGCTATAGGAGTCCAATGGTTACTAGTAGATCCGTAGGTACCGAGATGTGTATAGGGTGTACTGAGATGGAAAACTGAAGGTTGGGTAATGTGGTAGCTTGTGGTAGTTGATGGTTTAAACTGTCTGTACATATTCAGACTGGAGATATGTAACGTAAGGAGGTGTGAAGGTAAATTGAGGTTCTGAGAGGTTTGCATTTCCTTGGAGGTTTAGGGCAGCAACCCTAAGTTTTAATCGAATTTGGATGGATAACTCGGAACACTAATACAAAGTCCCAAGAGAGATCTGTGATGAGAATTCACTGAAAGACTATTATGGAATTGAGGACTCGGCTTTTATAGTAGTTATGCTGTTTGGAGATTTGGCATTACTACCTGGCTAGGGTGTAGGTGTTTAGTTCTCACAGGTGGAGCGGAGTTCAGGTGACGCCGCGATTAGCGTGGCAAATGACTAAGGCGGTGAGGTTCTGTAATAAATATGATTAAGCAAATGTGGTAATAGACGTTTTGCACTGCCGTAGAACATTGGTGATAAAGTGGATTAGGAATAAGAAAAATCCCTTTAAGATTATTATTGTGGGAGATACCCAGGTGTATGGCCAAGGCCGAAATTGGATACAGGTCTAAGTAACTGTTGGGTTTTGTTGTAGGGATAGTGGTTGCTATGAGTACGTTCGGTACTAATCACAGACCACATGCCCTAGGGTCGGTTATTGACAGGTTGAGGAGATGAGATTTCTCTGGGTGCTGGTCAAGTGGTACATCGGCAAAAACATGAGATGGCTTGTTATGCCATTCAGAGGAACGCTTAACCCACATCTTTAAGTTGCTTTTCATTTTTGAGGAGACTTATGAGATGCCCTGGGGATTAGAACAGTTACTGATATAGTGAGGTGCTTTAGTCGCAGGCTACAGAGCAAATAACACCGGTACTAAAGATCGAGTCCCAGCTACCGTATAAGGTTTTTGAGGAGGTCAGGGTTAGTATTTAGCGATCGAGAAGAAGTATGGCCAATTAGCTATTTGGAGTTAAGATCGGCGGCAGGTCAAGATTGAGGGTTGGTGGTCACCGAATAAGTCAAAATTGGGTGTGTTGATTCCTTTAAGGAGGGGAGATCTGGCGACATTTAAGATCTCGAGGTGTATTGAGTGGAGAACGTGTAACCTTTGATAGTCCTGATTAAACGGCAACCCGTATTTATTAACAAGACCCCGAGCATTCGTGACAAATTATGAGATAAAGTACTGCCGAGAAAATGCTGTGTACCTAGTTAAGAATCAGTTGGCAAAAGTCAGACTAAAGGATATTGTTGGTGAATCCTTGATTGAGTATGTCGTATCGTTTCCATGTTCCCATGGATTGTAAGTATGTGGCAGGTTCCGGTCACGTTATCGAGTATTAGCTTCTTGACATACAAAGAGGTGGCTCTACTCCTGTCACTACCGGTTGTATCCGGAATTAGTTGCGTCTGCATTGAGCCTGGTGCTGCGAGTCAGTTTATCATTAGGATTGAATATCGCTGAATTTTCAGTTGCCTTTAGGTTGATATGTGGTCGAGATAGCTTTGGGGAACGGTTGAGTTATGGTGTGGTAATAGGAGAACCTTGTGGTTATGAGTAATATGATCAATGATGTTCTTTAAGCTGGTTAAGATATTAGTGATCATATCGTGGCCCGATTGAGGTGATGGATTGTGAAGATGTGCTAGCGTGTTAAGTCCCGTAGGACACGTCGTAGACCTTGACTTGTGAGAATTGAAAAATGATGATATGAAATGTCTTGGAAATGATGTTGGGTAATATCACGAGAGATGTGAGCGTATCTTGAGGATATGGATTGAGCACAAATTTCGAGGACGAAATTCTATTAAGGAGGGGAGAATTGTAATATTCCAAAAAAAATAATAAAAATAATAAAAGTGTAAACTAAATTTACTGAAATTAAATTTAATTAATTAATTAAAATTAATTAATTTGTTAAAATTTTGTGGCTGTGCGCGTGTGCGTAGGGGTTAAGCAAAGTGGCCACTTTTCTGTCAAATGAAAACAGAGAAGAACAGAGGAGCAGAGAGTGAGAGATAGAGATTAGGGGGAGCAGAGAGTGAGCAGGAAGTGAGAGGGCTCGGCTGAGGGAGAGATTGAGGGGGAGAGATCAAGACCGAGAGAGTGAGAAAGAGAGCTCAGCCGAGAGGGAGAGAGGGAGCGGCGGCCATGGAAGCTGGCCAAGCTTCGCTCGGTCATGGCAGCCGAGCAACCAGCAGCGACGGCTATGGCGGTTGCAGCAGGCGCGGTGGAGGAAGCCAGGCGCGGTGGCAGCCGGTGTCCGGCCAGAGGCGAGCGGCGAGGGCGGAGCTGGCCGAGGCAGCGGCTGGGGCAGCGTCGGCCATGGCCGCAACGCGCGCAGGTGCAGGGGAGGCAGCGCGGAAGAAGAAGAAGGAAGGGAGAAGAAGAAAGGAAGAAGAGAAAGAAGAAGAAGAAGAAAGGAAAAAGAAGAAGAAAAGAAGAAGAAGAAGGAAAGGAAAGGAGAAGAAGAAGTTGCAGGAGCAGTGGGCGTGGAGAAGAAGAAGAAGAAGAAGAAGAAGAAGAAGAAGAAGAAGAAGAAGAAGAAGAAGAAGAGGAGGAGGAGAAGAAGAAGAGAAAAGAAAAGAAAAAGGAAAGAAAAGAAAATAATATAAATGGGGCGATTTTGGGATTTTGTCGGCATGGAAAGTGACCAGGTACGTGGGTAAAAATTAATAGGAGCATGTTATGTTTAAATTATAAATTTTACGCGATTAGAAATAATTAATTTAAGTCCCGGTTGTGTTATTTGTTAGGAAATGATTTAATTCGCATCGGGAGCACAAGAAAGGCTGAAAGCAGCTGTTTTCAGGCAAGCTCCTCACCCTCTCCTCGTGTTCTTTAATTCCCGTATAAGACTCCGTGATTTCCTGTATTTTATCACCTCCCTTACTTTAATTCGGCTCCTAACCTTATTTGTTAAATTATTATTTATTTATTTTAATTTAAATTAAATCCAAGGCTTCTATAATTTTATTCGTTTTGAGCCTACAGGGGGTTTGTACCGCCCCCATTCCTTTCGGAATGATGCTGAACCCAGTTGGGGAACTAGGTTCCTAGTCGTGCGGGTTTTATTTACGGTTTTTCTCAGATTTATTTATGGTTCGGTTAGAGCTATTGAGCAGTGGGGCAGGGGTCGGTTGCTGGTGACGTTGGGGTAGACTATGGTACGGCCCTGATGTGGACCGTCGGGTGGACACCCCTAGTCACTGGCCATTGACCGGTGTCGGGCACTGCTGACTAGCTCTGCCGGTAGGTGATTTACTGCATGATTAGATACCTTGTATTACTGTTCATGATTTGATATGCACATGGGTACGGGATGCATGTTGGGATATTCATTTATTGATTATGCTTGGACACGGACATTCTAGCTTGGTTAGGTTGCATCCAGCGCGGCATATGCATGGCGTGTGATTTACTATGTGGGCGGAGCATGGCCTGATGCCTGGATGTATGGGCGCCTTGTATCACGTTGATGCTCACTACGCCATTGCATTTTTATGTGCATTGCATGGATACTGGTAGTATTTAGTTCTCGGACGGGAGTACCGTTCCGAGGGAGCCTATGGCTCGGTTGTCGGGAGTACCGACGGATATAGGTGACGGGAGTACCGGCCTAGGACAGCGCGCGCAGGTTTGTTGCAGATTTTTGTTGCCTTTCAGGGCAGCGGCAGGTTGGTATGGGACTTGGGTGCCAAGTGTCTTATGTGGGCCCCAAGGACCGGTATGTGCTTTTATTTTGTTATGCTATTGAGCTTTTGTGTTGTAGCGTCTCATGGCTTGTGTGTACCTGGGGGTTTATTCTGGGGTAGGATTTTTGGTTTTGTGTAGCCTTCAGCCTTTTCTTCCTTATGCTTGCTGAGTCTCTCGACTCACCTTGCTTTCCATCATTCCAGGTAGTGGCGGCGTGGGCCATAGCAAGGGAGTCAACTTTAACGGCAGAGTTGGTGTGGTGTACAGGCAGTCTCGTCAATCTCTATCCACTCTGATGTCTAAGTAGAATTTACTCTATTATTTCGTACTGTGCCAGGTGTTTTCTCGAGTCTTGTGTATGTCGGCACAGGAGTTTGTGTTTATTTATTTATCTTGTGACCGCTGTGTTAGCGGGGTACCCATAGTGCATGCATGTCTTGAGCTTTGCTTCCGCTATTCCTATTTTTGTGTATGCATGCCGGGGTGGTCTTTGTCTGGTGTTTATTACTTTTCTCCTCCCGTAGGCGCTCCCGTTCGGGTAGTCCGGGTGGCTGGGGATATCCGGGCGGGGGTGCTTACACCCAGTTTCTATCTTGGACGCTTATGCGTGCCAGTGGGTGTTGGTCACTCCCACCCGAGCGAGCTTTAGCTCGAGTGACAGGTACCGCTTGCCTTCAGGGCAGCAACAGGTTTGTGATTTGGACTTAGGTGATAGTGCATTTCTTATTTGGGCCCCAAGATCCTTTATGTGAGCATAATTATTTTTATAATTGATACCTATATCAGTTTATGAGATTGCATGGTATGTTATGCATGAGTTTCGGTTTGTTATGCACTCGAGACACAGATTTACTCTTAGCACTTATTCTATCCGTCTTTCCTTTATTTATGACCTTGCTGAGTCATTTGAACTCACCTTGTTTTCTCTTCATTCCATGTAAAGGCAAGAACCCAGTTGTGAACGGGTCTAGTAGTTCTCGACTACTTGGTTAGGCAGTGTACAAGGCCATGCAGACCTAGCAGTTGTCAGCCTGGAGATTTCCTTTTGTGCATTTTGTTGCTTCCAGACTGTATTTTCTTTAATTTATTTGGGTTTATATGGTCCAGAGATGTTTGTTATGCATGCTTGGGCTATGTAAGCCTAGAGGTTAGTTGATGTATAGCGGTTGAGGTTTTGTTATATATGCCGAGATGGCAAGTTTTCTCTATCAGTTTTCTCTTGGTATTTATCAATAGCATGCATGACAAGTTCTTCTAGATCAGGTTGTCTCTATTTTAGTAGGGCACTTGCTCTGGTTCTTTGGGGACCTGCGTGGGTTCCTTATAGGTATCCTTTCCGCCATTCATCTCCGGTATCTTCCTCTCCGTCGTCCAGCCAATCGGATCCATAGTAAGTCTCTTCGTTGTTCATTTTTTTTCATCTGTGTGTTTGTGTTTGTTTGTTCTTGTTAGGGTTTCATGAATTGCTCCATTATCCCCAGCCCCCAAATCCTCCCAACCTTCACCTTCAACCCCCGCCATTATCCCGACCCTCTATGAGTTTCCTACCATATTTTGTATCGTGACCAGATCTACCTAGATCTGGCCTTCAAATTCGTCGCCAACAGTGTCCATTGCGTCTACAGCAATCAGCATCCTTGCTATCGCAGTCGCCTAACGCTTGCTTATCAGCCCCCAAATCCCCTTTCCCTCGCCCTCTCGCCTCTGTTAATCAAAACCCTAAAAACAGTGACAAGTCACTGTTAAAAAAAAAACAAAACAAATAAAAACAAAACAAATAATAATAATAATAATAATAAATAAACATAAATAAATAAATAAACTAGAAGATCATGTCAAGACCCGGTTCTCTGTGCGGTGCCTGCAAAGTATTAAGAATAAAATGTACTCAATTATGTGTCTTTACCCCTTACTTCTGCTATGAAGAAGGATCTTCTGATTTTGTAGCTATCCATAAGGTTTTTGGTGCTAGTAATGCCTCAAAGCTACTGACCAGCTTCCAATTAGTGACCTTTATAGGGCTATCGCTACACTCTTGTATGAAGCTCAAGCTAGGCTTCAAGATCCTATTTACGGTTGTGTCTCCTACATTTTTTCCCTCCAACAACAGATCGTCGATCTTCAATTTCATTTAGCTTTATTGGAGGAATTACTATTTGCAAACTCTTATACCAACCCTCTCAATGTTCAAAATTGGTTTCACCCAGAAACTAATTCAAACCCATATTATGACCATGGCTATTTTCTCGTGGATGATCCAAACTCTATTTGGAAATTTGAAACTCCAATCATCTAAGAAGAAAATGTGTCGTTTCCATATTTTCAAGAGACTGATTCGCAACATTATCCAGTCAAAACTAGTAGCAGTTAATGGCCAATCCCAAGTGATATCGATGAACTTGAATCAGTCGTGTTCAATAACCATCATCAGCATTGAACATCGACGAAATCCAAAGCTATCAACGTGGGTCACTTAGATTACTGCTTTGTAGATTTTGTAATGCTACTGTATCCTTTGACTATTTTATGATTACTTTCTTTGATGTTGTGTAATCTTGGATTATGTTTGATATTATGGATTATGCTTGATATATTTCTTTTATGATAGGCTAAAGATAAATTAAAATTTTTAAAATTCAAAAAAATATAAGTAATTTTTCATCTATTTTCATTCTATTTTATTATAATTATTATCCCTTTCAAACGAGGAAAACCATCTTTTGTTCACTTTTATTTTATCCCCTCTCACAATCACTTATATTGTTTCTTTTTCTTATTCACATAAACACTAGAATAAGAATAAACAAAGTTCGTGCTTAATTGAGGGTGGATTAAAGTTTGATGGATTAAAGTTCCAGAAAGTGCGATGGCTAAATTTATTTTAATTATTTACCTCCAACGAAATTCTCATAATATGTTAAAAAATTAAAGTTTGATTGCATTTTTATTTGTGTAATTAAACTATGTAAAAAAAAAAAAGTCTTAGTGGACTCATTTCCCACCATCATTTTTTTTTTTTTATTACGCTCCATTACTGGCGTCCTCAACCACCATGTCCCTAGAGCTACACTAAGGAAGTAAATCGAGGGATATGCCCAAATGATCAGGGGGTAGGCATTAGCACCACTAATATCACTCGTAAGGTTTTTCCTCAGAATGAAGCATTCTACTTCCCCAAGAATCGAACCCACACTAAGAATATCCAGACAAATTTTCAACCTACCTCTTTATCACTCGACTATGCCCCTAGGGGCCACTATCATCTTTGTAAAGTTGGATGTTTGCATTTGAAATTAAGAGCATGAACGCAAAATTAAGAACATCCTACTCCATGATTGAACCACTTTATAAAGGAAGCTTTGGGATGGGGAACACTTTATATTTACATTTTAATTTTCATTTTGTCGCCGCCTAAATTAAACAAAGACCCATATGGCATTTAAATACATATATTTTGAACTGGAAAGTGCTTGAAGCTTTACTAAAAAATAAAAAGGAAAAGCTTCTTTTAAGTGGTTTTATATTTTGGGGGGCTGTGTTGCTAAGACAAGAAGAGGCCCCACGTTTCATAAATGCCACTTTTAACGGTCAAAGAATCCAATGCCACTAGGGATGGATGATGTTGCCTCAATTTAATACATCCTTTTCTAGCTTAATCCCAACAATTTCTAGGAAAAACAATCACCTTGTGATCTTATAAAATGTTTGTGTCAAAAAATTAAAATTTTATTAATTGATTAAAAGATAAAAAGAGTTAACAAATTCTATTAATTGAGCCAGCTCGCGAGCCTATCGAACCGAATTTTACTTAATTCAAGCTCAACTCATTAACAAATTCACTTTTAAATTTAGGCTCAATTTCAACTCATTTACTTTAACGAACGAATCCAAACAAACTTTTATCGAACCGAACCCAAATGGCTCGACTCATTTGAGTACCTAAGTAAAAATAATATTGGATAATCAGATATTATGTATAAATTTATAAATATTTATTTTACCATTGATATAAATTTATAAATCTATAACAACTTATAGAAAAGATAAGTAGTGTTAAATTAAATATTTAGTGGCTTGTGTGTCAGTCTCTCATGACGATTGGAATTATTGAATCTCATATTTAATTTTTAATTTCTAAATTAAATATTTAGAGTTTACAATTAAATTTAAATTTATAAAATTATTTTTTACAATTAAATTATTTTTTACCAGAGTGCTCTATATAGTATATGATTTTTTTTTATGTTAGCTTTTCCCCCTTCACTGAAGACTGAACATCTAACATGCCCCTGCCCCCCACTTGCACCCACTACATAGACTTTGATTTTTGCAAAAAAAATCTCCTCTTCGATTAGTGGCAGTATGTTTGTTTTTGTTGCTATCATGGTGTGCTTGAGCTCACCACATCATATGGATTTCAGGTCTATTTTGGGTTTCCTCAATATAAACAGTGAGTTTGCAGCAAAAATACAAATTTAAAATCGGTTCGGATTCGAATCGGCCTGGACCAAATGTAAAAATTGTCGAAACTGAACCGCATTTTGCGGTTCGATTTTCCACACTAAATCAAATTGGTAAAAAACTGAGTCTGCGTTTCGGCGCTTTAAATCGATTAATAACAACAATCTTTCTTCAAAATTATAAGAAGATAACAACAATAATATCTCTTAAAAATAAAAAAAAAATTTAAAATATTTATAATTCTTCATTTTTTTTTTCTCTCAACATGAAATGCATTATTAACAAATGAGCTGGAGAGCCTCGGCCTCCCTTACGGGTTAAAACACGTTTGGTGTCGCAATCCTCTGCTATTGAATTTTCTTTTGCCGAAAAGTCAAATTTGCAGCCACTATTTAAATAAGGACTATTGCAAATTAATTGCGATGATGGCTGTCACTTCCATTTTCACTATGTCAATTTTTTCTTCAGTGCATTCAATTTCTTTTTTTTTTTTTTTTTCTTCTTTCACAAATGTCAAAAAGGGCTGCCTTTTTTTTTTACTTCAACAAATATCAAAACGATGGTTTGATAGGAAGACTGTCACAGCCTTCAACACAAATAATATTTTTATATTATACAAGAATGTTACAATAGATGTGTAATAATAAAAAATAAATAAATAAAAAACAAATATATTTGTAATAAAGTTAGAGCCGCACATGTTGAAAATAAGAGAAAGTTATGATTAAGATGGTTTCGACATGTAATAAGGAAATCAATAAGTGCACTTGTGAGATAAGTGGATGAAATGAAGAGAATATGTAACGAAAGAAGGAGAAAAAGACCAAAAAAGTAAGTGAAATATCATAGACAATACATAAGATATAATAGCCTTATATAAGATATGGCAATTTATAGAGATATTTAAAATTTTAAAATTCATGTATTTAACACCATCTAATGAGATAAAAGATTCGTGATTATCGTTATTTTTGTATGGTATAACATGATATTCATGTGAAAAAATTATATGTTAACACACTCAATATCAGGGTTCTCAACTCCGAGTAAAGGAGAAAATCTTTTCATTCTTGAAATAACTATAAGTTCAAAGGTTCTCTTTGGCAATTATATCAACATTTGATTGCCTACAGAATGATTTAGCGTATTATATCTACTAATTGACAAAGAAAAAGAAATCAATCACTAGGGTTCAATATTTACAAATGCAGTTGTATTATATACACATATATAAGAATTATGTAAGCTAATATACATGCTAAAAATCCTAATTGCATAGTTTCACAGTAAAAAATATGAAATATCCAATGCTATTATCCCAACAATAATACATGAAATAGCAATTTTTCATAATTTCACAAACCCCAGAATCCATATTCAGCAATAACCGATTGAGCAATAACCATATTACAAAATGTAAGCCAGAAGGGCCACCCTCAGGGTGGAGGCCTAATCTCACCAGACTTTGGGCACTTCTTTCACGAACAGAGAGAGAGAGAAAAAAGATAATAAAATGCTTCACTAATTCATTTGGAATTTCAGTTACTTTATTAAATATTCTTAGAACTAATACATCAAAATGACAAAAATGTCATTGTTTATTCAGTAACAGAAATCAGAAATATAACGAGAGAGAGAGAAAGAGAGACAAAAGATAATAAAATGCTTCACTAATCCATTTGGGGTTTCAGCTACTTTATTAAATATTCCTAGAACTAATACATCAAAATGACAAAAATGTCATTGTTTATTCAGTAACAGAAATCAGAAATATAACAGCACAAAACTAACAAAACTATTACACAACTAAAATACTCTAATACTCCCCCTCAAGATGTACTATGAACATTGAGAATAGTCATCTTTGAAAGCAAAGGAAATAACTGAGAAGCAAACAAAAGTTTGGTAAACACATCAGCTAGCTGATATCGTGTGCGGATAGGAAGAAGTTTGAACACGCCATCGGTCAACTTGTCCCGAACAAAATGACAATCTAACTCGATGTGCTTAGTGCATTCATGGAAGACTGCATCAGAAACAATGTGGACAGCTACTTGATTGTCACAGAAAAGCAAAGCAGGAGCTGTAGGAAAAATCTGAAAATCAGTAAGGAGTTGATTAATCCAAATAATCTCACTATCAGTAGAAGTGAGCGCCCGAGCGCCCGATATTCGGCTTCAATAGATGATCGAGAAACTGTGCTTTGCTTTTTAGCTTTCCATGAAACTAAAGAATCACTAATAAAAACACAAAAGCCAGTAATAGATCGTGTAGAATCCAAAGAAGACCCCCAATTCGAATCAGAAAAAGCACGAATTTGTAAGGAAGAATCTGTAGAAAATAACAAACCTTGACCAGGTGCACTCTTAAGATATTGTAAGAGATGATGTGCAGCTTCAAGATGAGGTTTTCTAGACTGAGAAACATATTGATTGAGTTTATGGACCACAAATGTAATATCAAGCCTAGAAATGGTCAAATAGAGCAAACGACCAACTAGACGCCTATAAACAGACAGATCCTCAAGTAATTCACCATCAAAAGAACTCAATTTGACATTAAGACTCATAGGCAAAGTAGCAAGCTTACTTGAAACACTACAAGAAAACAACATTTTGGAGATGAATTTTTTTGTCTCAAATAAAGACGGATTTTGAGGCGAAAAACTTTTGAGACGAATTTAGAGATAGAAAAAATGCATCTCTAATTTGAGACAGAAAAAAATTTGTCTCTATTTTGAGACGGATTTAGAGACAAAAATAAATCAGTCTCAAATTAAAGATGGATTTAGAGACAGAAAAATCTATGTTTCAAATTTGAGACGAATTTTTTTTGTCTCTAAATCTATCTCATATTTGAGACAGAAAAGAAAATTCATCTCAAATTTGAGAGGCAAATTTTTTTGGTCTCAAAATCCGTTACTAATTTGAGACGAATTTAGAGACAGAAAAAAATCTGTCTCTAATTAGAGATGGTAAAAAATTCGTCTCAAAATCGGTCTTGGATTTGATAGTGTATTTTGAGGTGGATTTTGTCCATCTCTAATTAGAAATTAAATATAATTATTTAATTTAAAGTCTATTGAAAGTTTATTTAAATTTATAAATAATAAATTAAAAATAAAAAATATATTAAAAAATGTAAACTAAATATAAAATTTTATAAAACACACACTCCATTTTAATTAGTAATTAATATTAATAATATATACATTACATTTTAAAATTATAAAACTCTATAAATAAAATATATACTAAACATACATTACATTTTAAATTTTGAGGACGTAAAATAGGGGAATCAAATATTAAAAAATAATTAAATTAAAATTTAATTAATCTAAAATTTAAGATGATTAAATAATTAAAAACACCTTTACATCAACTCAAAAAAATGTTAAATAAAAAAATTATAGACATTCAATAATAAATATATAAATAATTTTCTTGTATGAACCAACAAAAAAAGTGATGCTACCTATGCGAGTCGGGTCACATTCAGTAGATATTCAATTAACATTTATCCATAATATTCATCTAATGAATATTGGCATGTGACTCATTATTCTTTAATATAAATATTTCACACTAATTAAAAGTAGTAGTCCATGTGTCAGTTTATAATCAATTTATCATATTTTTCTTCTGAGAAATTAAGAATTGTCCATTTATTTAAGGATGATAACTTAAAGACATGTTCAATTGGCCCCTAAAGATTTCAACAATGTCAATCACAGGAAGATGGTGAACACCTTTACTACAAGAATTTAGACCTATTCTAATAAACTAATTTGTCACAATAAGCATGAAAATTCTGACAACATATTTATTGTAACGAAATGACACTACAATAAAATAACAGTTTAGAGACGGATTTTTGAGACGAAATTTTTTGAGACAAATTTAGAGACGGAAGATACAGGAGAAAATCCATCTCTAAATAATAATAATAATAATAATAATAATAATAATAATAATAATATCTATATTAAAAAAAGAGAGATATATATACATATATCTATATTAAAAAAAAGAGAGAAGTTAGGCGGACTGGGTCGAATCCGCCTACTAAAAGGGAAGGTCCCTTGCCGATTAGGCCAGATATAAATAGGATGGGATCGATAGTGAGAGTCAAAAGTTTCCCCACCAATTTTGCTCTCTCTCTCTCTCTCTCTCTCTCTCTCTCTCAATTTTATCTCAAGAATACCTTTCTAAATCACTGCTTTATGCCATGTATCTAGTTGTTCGATCGTCGATCCGACAACGTTTTAACTATGAAAGTGATCTCGATCTACAAGTAAATCTTTTAGTTTTCATCAACACATTTTGAAGGCTGCCATCCTAGAAGCCTGCTAGGAGTCGCTCCTTGATCAGGCCTCGGGCCCCAGCGCCACTCCCCGCCCTCATTGGACTGTCTTCTCCAAGGGTCGACTCTGATACCACCTGTAACATCCCGCATCGAGCGATAAGAAGGACCGGAACAACTTACCTTGATAGACCTACGCGAACTTCCCAAGGAGGTCACCCATCACTGGATTACCCCAAGTCAAACACGCTTAACTTGGGAGTTCTTTGCCAACATTCAGTCCAAAAGGTATCCAACTGGTATTGTTTCCTTCCTTACCTATCCTCGATATATACTATTCTCCTCTAGGCTCCTAAGGTATTACATGTTGAGTACGTTGGTAGGAGAATGAATGGTATTGAAACTCAAAACATGAGCATTTTCATAGAAATAATGACGCTTGCAACACACTATCAAATTTAAGTCGTAATTTAGATACTAACTCAAAATTAGATTCCTAATTCTAAAAGTAAAATAGTTTATTATTGAATTATTATAAAGTTTATTGACTAATTTTATTCAAGATTAAATATTTATTTGATTACTTTTCAAGTATTATGACACTCCCAAACTTAAAATATAATAAAATATTTGATAATTTATTTATTTACATAATAATTTATTTGACATTTTATTTTTTTATTAACTTGACAATTAATTTGGACAACTAATTTTGATGTTATCATTATCCTTTCTTTTTAGATCATTGAGATTTTTTCAGCTAAAAAATATAAATGGTAAATATATACATAAATGTGAAAATGAATTAAAGTAATATTTGATATTCAAGAAAGATAATAAAGATTATCATTGAAAAAGTATATCTAATAATAGAAAAGTACATATACAAATGAGAAAGTAAAAAAGCCACTTTTGTATCATTTATTATTAAAAAGTATATCTAATAATAATTTTTTTATTTTTTATAAAAATTATAATTTTTTTAATATTTTATAAACCAAGTTGTGTGACACAACACTTAAAAAAATTATTAAGATTTAATTAATAATTAATTATTTTTAAAAAAATTTCAAACCCCCAAATCTTTCTTTCCCTCTCATTTCCCTGTTTCCCTCAAATCCCTAACTCACGATCCAGTGCCCCTCTCTCTCTCTCTTTGAACTCACACTCGACATCTCCGCCTCCGCCTCTGCCTTTGCCTACAATCGTTGTCGCCGCCTTCGTCTCCTGCCTCCGGTCGTCGTCGTTGCCTTCGTCTCCCGCCTTCGGTCGTCGTCACCACCTCTTGATCCGCCTCTAGTTATCATCGCTGCTGCCTCAAGGTCTGGTTCTTCCGCCTCCAATCACCGCTATCACTAGTAGGAAGTAGGAGGAGAGTGGGCTATTGATAGTTTCTGAGCGTATGTATGGGTGCCAGTGTTCTAAAATGCGCTAGGCGCTAGTCAGGTGCCAGGCTGAGGCCTAGGAAAACTGTTATTTATTTTTATTTTTTAATTTTGTGATGTAATTTGATGTTATTTTCAATTAAATCAAAGTTGAAAAGTATCAATAATGCAACATAAACCAATAATAATACAACAATAATGGAATGGCATTAAATTTTTTAAAACATTAATAATAATAATTAATAAATATTTAAATAAGTGAATAACAAATAATCAAATATTAACATAAATCCTAAATTAAATAACCAAAAAAACAAAAAGAAAACAAAAGATGTAACACGCAACAGCAAGCAGCACAAGAGAGAAGGGGAAATCGGATGTGACTCTACAACTAGTGTGCGAGCACGAGAGAGAATGGGAAATCGGTGCTGCTGCTTGCTTATTGCTTACCGGAGGCGACTTTGCAACTGGTGTGCGAGCACGAGAGAGAAGGGGAAATTGGTGGCGGTGCGCGAGCATGAGAGAGGCGACTCTGCAACTGCAAGAACCAGAGGCAACTGCAAGAGATGGTGGCAGTGTGCGTGAGAGAGAAGGGGTAACGGGTAAGGAAAAATAAAAACCCTAATAAATTTATACTAAATCGATTCACGCGACCAAGGCGGCCGATTAGGCTATAATTGATCAGGCGGTTCACGCGGCTAGGCGTCTGCCTTGGCCGCCTAGGCATCGCCGGATACCGATTAGCTAGGCCAGCGCCTAAGGTGGCCAATTTGGCCATAATCGCGGCGGCCAGCGGCCACCTAGCGCCTCAGCGCCACCTAGGCGGTCGCCTAGACCGCGTTTTAGTTCACTTCACTGGTGGGTGCACACAAAGGTATGCCTTATTTCTCTCACCTTTTTTGGCTAACAATATGCTTTCGGATGAAACCAATGAAGGAAACAGTTGATTGTATTGGACTACTGTCTTATTTTGTATATCTTACTCATGGTCCAGCGGCCGGAGAGATGGTAAAAGAGTGATCCATTCTCACTGGACTCTCTCTCTCTCTCTCACAAATCTAAAATTAGTTTGGTGAAACAAATTAACGAGAGAACAGAGATGATGATGGAACACTACCAAACCCACCTTATTATTATTATTAGATTAGATAGAGATTAGCAGTTTGGTGATACAAAAACGTTGACATATGTTAAAATTCCGTTTTGATGGAAATAATTTGAATATAAAAATATATATATAAGGATGGTTGGTACGCATCACTCACACATTTAAAATACTCAAGTCAGTACATGTTGGAGTGGCAGACATAGAATCCTTTTACCATTATCCTACCAACATATAATCTTATATCTATATATATAAAAGATTTTGATTTTGATTTAAAATTTTATTTAATTTTACAATTTGTTAAAAGGGTCACAAATAAAAATCACAGATGCTATTGATTCGATTGTAAAAATTTATAATTGTGTAGTTACAATTATAGATATAGTTACAAATGTAGAACCACAATTACAGTTAAACATTATTTTAAAAATTATAGTTAAAGTCCATTTGTGCCTGTTAAAGTCATAATTGTGTAGTTACAATTATCCTACCGTCTTGCCTTTCCTATTCTTCTGTTGCACATGCATTAGAACCACTAAACATCTTGATATGTTTCTATGATTGGCTTTCTGTTGAAAACATCTTTGTTAAGCATAATTGCTCTTTTCATTTCCTTTTAATTTTCTGGGATTGCTTGGGGTTTTTCACTTTCTAGCTATTAATTTGTGTTCCAGAATCATTGTTCTTGCCAGTGGTCACTTGCTTTGCTAGCTATGAATTTGGTTTTTCACTTGCTTTTAATTATGGTTTAAGAAATTATCAAATCACCATTAAAAATATAATTGATCTTGTCTACCAAAATCAAATTTATTCACCTATTTAATATCTCTAACAAAATCAAATTTATTTCAATCTAATCATTGTCTTATTTGATGACAACCCAAAAATATAATTGATCTTGCATTTTCAATTGTTATTTGTGCGAATGATCTATCATTATAAACATGTTGATAATTCTCTATAAGATGAATTTGGTTGTGATTTTAAACAATTTTACAAGAGGTGTACTCCGGTTAGAGGGGAGACTCTGCTGGACTTTAAGAGGAAGTAATATTAAATAAAGAATATAATTAATTAAATAATTTTCAGCAATTTAGTTAGATTTGCTAGAAGATAGTCTTAGATTCTTGTTCAGTGACTTTCTTGATGGAGCGAGGAGGTCATTGAATTGTCCAGTTGGACAGTTTGGAAATTTGATGTCCTGTTGTGTGCCTGGCAAATATGCATTAATTTACTCATGCATGATACAGAAATTCGGCAGCATCTCACATTGTTCTCCAGTCGCATATAGGAATATGTTTTGATTCATGCGATTGACTCAAATTGAGTGTAACTCATATGAATCGGCACATAATCCTTATCGTGCATCTGGAGAACTGCGTTGAGATGTTGTTGAAATTTCGTACCGTGAGTAAATGCGTCCGCTAATAGTCATATCACGACTTATTTCCGGATGTGATAGGTCCCAACCTTCAAATTTTAAGGAGGAATTATAATTAATGGTTCAGTGGAAAAAGAGTAAAAAAACTCAAATAAAAAAACTATTGTAATTATCCTTGTATATATATGGCTAAGGGGCTATTATATATATTAGCCATAGGGGTTGAGAGTTTTGATGTGTGCTAAGAATTGATGTGAATCTATTGCAGATCATGGACGTACGTGAGCAACGAGTATGGATGTATAACAGAGTGTAACCTAATCGTCGAGTGATAACAAATGAGTTCATATGTGGAATTGAGAGTTTCATACATTATGTATGTGCTTGTAATACCCCATATTCATATGAGATTGCCATGTAATTTCGATGAGTTTAGAACATCGAAAAATTGGCTTAATAGCAGTTATAAGTACCAAATCGACTGTAGGAAATGTCTCAGAGTAAAATTGTCTAAGAAAAATGATATGGTTTCGATGAATGTTCTGAGATAGGATTTATGGTTTCAAAAGAAATTGGATCGGAAACGATTTTCGGTACAGCTAAAATGTAGCTGCCATTTTGGCTGCAAAATCGAATCATTGTAGGGGACTCCCGAAAAATCAACGGAACCCTAGGGGGGCTCCGGTTTTACATAATGAGCAACCCTTTAGTGGTTTCGAGATGAAACAAAGGTTCCGAGAGGACGCAAAGGTGAAATCGTCTATATCGAGTAAAATTTAAGTTATTAATTATAGATTTTTGGTATTAAAATGTAAATTAATTTAAGGTTTGAGGGCATGGTTGCAACAAAGAAAATTTTCAAGTGATATTAAGATAGAAATTGAGGTTTAATGTGTAATATTCTTTAGATTATAGTGTAATATATATAGTTATATATATAAATATACTCACGCTCGTGCATGACTAGCTTCGCGAAGCTACTGGAAGCTTCCTGGCTGAGTGAAAACTTGGTGGCCAAGTTGCAGAGAGGCATGTCAGCAAGTTGAGTGTTTCATACGCCAAGAGGGATGGGCAAGAGAGAGAGCAGCTATGAGCTCAATGGTTGGCCAACGAGCAAAGCAGCACCACGACGGTCCTGAGGCAGTACGGGAGAGCTCGGAGGAGGCTGGGAACACTACAAAAAAAATCAGTTTTAGTAACAGAAAAATCCGTCACTAAAAACATAAAATCTGTCATTAAATTTTTCTGTGACGGGTTTAGTAACGGGGTAACGAACCGTCACAAAAAGGAGCGTGACTAGGGGTGTACATGGTGCGGTTTGGGCGGTTTTTGGCCAAAAAAATGCGCCAAACCGCATATGCGGTTTGCACCTATAATCAGACCGAGCGGTCTGATTTGGTGCGGTTTCCGCGGTTTGCTGAAACTTGGAGTTTTGTGTAATTTAGGTGCGGTTTAGGTGCGGTTTGGTTTGGTTTGGTGCGATTTTTGGTTCCAAAATGATAACAAAAAATTATTTAAAATGAGACTGCTAGTCTGCTACAAAAAATAATCTAATTATTTCATATATTTCATTTTTTATTTTTTATTTATTTTAATTATTAATATAGTCGGGCGGTTCGGTTTGGAACCGAACCGCCAGCACCCCAAACCGCATAAACCGCGGTTTGGGTATTTTTCAAACCGCACCAGACCGCGTCCTTAAAAAACCACGCGGCTCGGTGCGGTTTGGTTTGGTGCGGGCGGTTTCTGCGGTCTACCGATTTTTTTGAACACCCCTAGGCGTGACAGAATTTTAGTGACGGGGTGAGGATAACCCGTCACAAATCTATGACGAGAAAGCAATTCCGTCACAGATTTGTGACGGGACACTCGTCACAGATCTGTGACGAGGTAGTACTGTCCGTCATAGATCTGTGACGGGCAGTACCCCCGTCACAAATATTCTTAAATAAAAAAATAATATTAAATAAATAATTTTATTTAATAAAATTAATACAAACAATCTACAACGAGCTCTGTGACGGGCAGTACCCCGTCACAAATATTCTTAAATAAAAAAATAATATTAAATAAATAATTTTATTTAAAAATAATAAAATTAATACGACCAATCTGCTACGGGACAGTCCATCGTAGATATTTTGAAATAAAAAATAATAATTTTGAAAAAAATATTAAAATTAATATTAATATTTTAAATCAATAATATATTTTTATGAAATTAATATATTTTTAATTTCAAAAAATATATTTTTAATTTTTAAATTTATAAAATTAAAATTTATATTAAAATATTTTTAAAAATTAATATTTATTAAAATTAAAATTAATATTTTCTTTTATAAGAATAAAAAAATTTAAAATAACAAGAATTTTTTTAAAAATTTAAATAAAATATTAAAAATAACATTAAAAAAAATTAATATTACCCACATTCACATTAAAAATAAAACAAATTTAACATTTAAAAGAAAATTAAAAATTAATATTAATATTATCCACGTTTGATTTAACATTAAAAAGAAAATTAAAATTTAATATTAATATTAATATTACCTACGTTTACATTATCAATGTTTACAACATTCAATTACAATCAATCGTCATTATTATTATTATTTTCATCTTCATCATTGTCACCCTCGTCTTGATCAGCTACCGAGTTAAATTCACCTGGAACAGTCGACGGTCCAGCATCTACAGTAGATTGTTTTGTCAATCTACTTGTTACTATATTCATTTCTGACTGCCACGCCGTCACTTGTTCTTGCCACTGTCGTAATTGCTGATTCTCAGCCCAGGATTCAAGCAACTCATCGTTTAATTGGGTGACTTTAAGTCTCATTTGTTCAAACTCTGATGACATATTTGAAGATGATTGGCTAGAACGATTGGCGGTAGATGGATATAACAAATTAATTTGGGAGCCTAGCCCGTATATTCGACCATTTCTATTCCGACCACTAACAACTTGATAGAAGATGTCGTGTTCATTAACTGTAGGCGATGAGGACTCTCCGGTACTTGCGGAAGATGAAGATGGCTCCGCACTCAATCTTTCATATTTTTCCTATAAAATTAAAACATTCATGTAAATGAATTAAGAAATTATTTTAAAATAAAAATTTTAATTTAATTTATAAAACACACTTACAACGACGGCCCTAGATCTATCATCGACCCACACTTCTTCTCCTTGATTATCTTTCCTGGTGTGGGTTCTTCTGAGGAATTCAAACTCATTGGGCTCACGATTCAATTCAGTTGCGTGTATAAGAAACTAATAAATAATATAGTGAATTTGATCAAACTAAACTTATAATTTAAATAAATTAAAAAATATATATAACTTAGCATAAGTAATTACCAGTCTTCTTCGAGTCAAGGAAAATGGAATGGACCCGCCAGTGTGGAGCGACCCACCGGTCTCGAAAGCACGATTTTTTTTATTTTGTGTGGCAATTTTTTTGTTGCTTTCTTCTGCCCATTTTGCATCAGGTGCCTTACGCACGTCGGGATCCATCCACATTGTTTCGTCTTCCCCGTTTCTAATTCGATGCATATGGCTCTTAAAATTTTGTCTACCAAACTTATTTCATGTGAACCATATGCGATCATTCTCCTCGGGTTGCCAAAAATATGTCTTCTACATTAAGTTAAGAAACATATATATATATATAAGAATTTAAATACAAACTTATATTAATAAAGAATTATAAATTAACTTACATTAAATTCTTCAAGCCACATCCTTCATATTATTTCTGGCACTTTATCCCAATGAATCCACGGTTTAGTGTATCGTGCCCTCCAAATCTTTCCCAGTTTGCTTGGTGGGCCACTTTCAGGGATAAAACTGTCAAATAAAATATATATATATATTCATTTGAATGTATAATATAATTGCAGGTAATAAATTTAAAATAATAAATACGATACTCACTGATTACACTGTTCATCGCAAGATAAGTGTTTTCGACCATATCCTCGGCTGATGCCAACCGAGTCAGTTGGAATGGGCTCAGAGTGTTGTGCAGAAGCAGATGATGAATTGAGTCCTTGCGGTGTCAGCATGAATGTGTATGGGAAAGGTCTGTCAGGCATATGAGAAGTTTCCCCAACACATTGGCCACTCAGTGGTACAACATTTAGTGGGTAGAAAGTAGGTGGAACACCATAATAACCCATGGCATCGTGGTTCCAGGATATGGAAACTGATGAGGCATGGGACCAAAAGGTTGTGAGAGTGATGGTGGGGGTGGTGATTGGAGATTGAATTGTGTGAATTGGACAACAGGTGTGAAGTCAGGAGAAGAATATTGCGAACCAGAATTGACATCTGGAGAAGGTGTGGTCCTATAAGATGTTCTACTTCTACCTCTTCCCCTACCCGAAAGTGTTGAATGTTCTGACATCTATTTCGACAATTATATATATATGAAAAAAAAATTACATTAACATCAAAGTCATCATACTAAAAGTACAGGTACACAAATTATTAATATTCATATTTTAAAAATACAAAGGTTATTAATTAGCATGCACAAAAAAAAAACTATCAATTGGGCAAATATGAATGAATCATATTTCCTATATCTTCTTGATGATCGAATGTCTACAATTCCATATTTATCATGAATTTTAGTTCCTCGTGGACTTGGATCATACCATTCACATTTGAACAAAATTACTCTTTTTATTGGTAAGCCTGCATATTCTAACTCAAGTATGTCTATAAATTTTCCATAATAATTCATATGTGAAGCTCCACCTCTTGACGCAGACACGCAAACACCATAGTTTTCTATCGACCTACTCTGACTCCATTCAATAGTATGAAATTTGTATCAATTGACGAAATATATTGGCCAATGTTTCACGTTGGGAGTTGGCCCCCACCCTATGCTTTGAATTAGTGGATCTGCAATAACTTCGCAACTCAAATTCACCTAACCAAATATTTCCATCACTTTATGTATACATAATTAATATTAAATTAAGAAATATCTTAAACTTTACAAACTTACATGATTATGGAACCAAACACAAAAATGCTCCTCGATTTGTTTGTCTAATTCTTCGTCACTGATTACTGGTGATAATTCACGTAACATGTTTGTGTACATGCTGAAACATTAAAATATATATATCAACATAATATGAAAAAATTATTAATATGAACTCATAAATATATTAATATAATTAAGTTTGGGTTTTTACTCAATATAAGGTTCGACCTCTGGCGTATTTAACAAGACATACAACTTTGCTGCTTGGAACTCATTCACATTCAACCATATTTTTTTCATTTGACCAGCCGCACGACCCGGATAATTGAAGATAGAAATTTGTGGATGCGAAAATTCTCCCCCATCATCATTTCGAGGGGCTCTCGTCCTCCTTGATTGAATATTTGATTCAAAATAATATGAACCAAATGTGACCGTCTCCTCAATTAAATATGCCTCACAGATATATCCTTCTATGCGAGCCTTATTCCGAACTTTCTTCTTTAAAGTATTGAGAAACCTTAAATCATTTTAAAGTTGTCTTAATTTATGAAAAAGAACATAATAAACTATACGACAAAATCAATAAACTATATGAATATAAAATTATTATTACCGTTCAAATGGATACATCCATCTATATTGGATTGGCCCTTCGACCTTTGCTTCGTAAACCAAATGTATTGGGAGATGTTCCATTGAGTTAAACCATCCAAGCGGAAATACACGCTCTATTTTGCATAGAATGATTGGGATGTTCTGTTCCATAACTTCCAAATGTTCAGTTCATAACGTTGTTGAGCATATTTCTTTGAAAAACTGGCATAACTCAGTTATTGGACTCCAAATTCGATCTGGTAATCCTGAAAATGCCGTTGGAAGTAACCGCTCCATAAGAACATGACAATCATGACTCTTCAAGCCAAACAATTTTCCATTCTTCATATCAACACATCTGCCCAATCTAGATGCATACCCATCAAGGAGTTTAAGTTCTTTTATCCATTTCAAAATACTTAACTTTTGTTCTCTCGTGAAAGTATATTGAGCTTTAGGTTTCCAATATTTACCCCCACCACGTTCTACTAATTCCAACTCCTTCTGCCTACAATATTCTTTCAGGTCCATTCTAACTTTGCTATTATCTTTAATTTTACCTTTCACATCCATGATTGTATTGAAAAGATTATCAAAAATATTCTTCTCGATGTGCATGACATCTAAAGTTGTGTCGGATAAGATTATCTTTCCAATATGGCAAGTCCCAAAAAATACTTCTTTTTGTCCAATTGTGTTGCACACCATATTCGATCATAACACAATTTTGTTGTTCTAAGATAGACGGGACATTACATACTCTATCAAATACGTTTTCTCCACTTAAACGAGGAGGTGAACAAGAATTATCAACTTTATTTTTTCGAAATGCAGTTGTATTCCTTCGAAAAGGGTGATCCATTGGCAAAAATTGTCGGTGACAATCAAAAAATGATGTTTTCCCACCGTACTTGAGATTAAAAGCTTTTGTGTTTTCCATACAATACGGGCATGCTAATCTAACTGATGTCATCCAACCAGATAACATTTCATATGCAGGAAAATCATTGACAGTCCACTGGCCGGCGACTGTCGAACCACTCCAGATTAGATATCTATGTATCTCTTCTCTAGTTTGCAGCAAAGTGCACCCTAGGTCGTCTCTCACAAGGAGCCTCACTTTCTTCTACCAACAAGGAGAACCAATATAAACAACAGTTTGTTTAGAGGGGGTTTTGACAAAAAATTAAGTAACAAAATAGAAAGACAAGGATAGATGAAAATCAGTAAATGAAATGCAACCAGCTGTGTATTTGTCCCCTCTGTGAAATCTTTCTCATCCAACCTATAAATCTCGGCTTGTTAGATGTTTTAATCTCCGGATATCAAACTTAAAGCATCCCCAACAACCGTCCAAGGATTAGAATGATTGAAACAACAAAATGAATACAAAAATCTCTTATAAACAAAATGCAACCATTCACTCTCTATTCAACTCATCCGGAGCTATGCAAGAACAACCATTCAAGCACATTATATTCATTTCCGAGATGTTATACCAACCGGCTACAACATTCTGTTCTCTTAAGCATTTAACAGAAAATGAATCCATGCAAATTCACACAAACCTGCCATGAACTCCATGCATTCGAAAATCTGCTCAAACTAAACCAAATGGAAATGAATAAGATTAAAACAAACAAACCAGGTTTTTGCAGCTCATCCGGGACTCAGATTCCACACGGGTTCAAGATACACAACTAGTTACAATAGCTCTAGCCTTTCATTACAGCAAGGAAGACAAAATGGAGACAAAATGAAGAAAACAGAAAAATGCTAACAACAAGAAAAACGGCCAGAATCTCCTCTCTTTTTCTCCTCTCCCTCCTCCTGGAAATAAGTGCTAAGAGGCCTTAAATACATGACTAAGAAAGGAAGAGCTAGGAAGGCTAGGGTTGGGCCTAGTCCAACAGAAAAGAGAAGAAACAGAAGAGAGATAAGTGAGCCCAAAATAGCAAAATCGAGCAGCCCAAATCTGCTCCTTGAAAGTGAGCCCAAGCTCCTTTAGATGAGTCCCACAATTGCCCAAGGCCGGCCTACCCTCATGAAGTCCGAAATGAGCCACTTCAAGTCTTTTCCAGCTGCTTCTCTAGCCCATCCAATATTCCCTAAAGCTAAGCAAGCTTGGATCCATAGAAGTAAGATAGAAAATAGTGTAAGGACGATTTGAAGTATAATAAAATAGAAACCATGAAAGATCAGCAAAAATTACTTCAAATGGCGTAATAAGACTGAGGTGAAATGCCAAAATATAGCATAAATATGCATGCTATCAACTCCCCCATACTTAGACTTTTGCACTCCTGGGCAAAACACTAGACTCTATGACTCAAGAATAAAAATGTGGAAAAACACAAATCAGATGCAAGGTAAGTCTTCGAGAATTCATCATTCAAAGATCATCTTTCCTCTACTTCCAAGAAAACAAGTGACATGGCAATTCATTCAATAAGACAAATCAAAAGTAGAAGCCTCTCACAGGACAAGTGTATGCTCAAAAATCTCTCAAGAGGTGGTGGTGACTGTTTCGCTCAAATTCACCCAATCACAATTCCACTACCATAAGCTTGTTTATCTTCTCAATCTCCGCTATCCATGTCACATGCATGCCACAAATCAGAAGGACTTATTCAGGGTTGTAATGTGGGGAAGAAAGAAATGGAAAGACAACAATGAAGGAAAACATGCCTTAGGTCGAGAAAACACTTCATGCAACTCCAAGATCAAGAGATAGAATTTCCAAGCATTATGAAAAATATTGCATCTTTATTCGATTGAGTGCGTTTTACGCTCTGTCTCAACTTTGCTTTCTTCTTTTTCTCATCAATTTTTTTTTTTTCATTTCATTTTTCATTTTTTTTTTTAAAGAGGTGAGTGCGTTTTACGCTCCTTCTCACCATTTTATCCTTTGCTTGCTTTTCTTTTTCTTTTTCATGGATGCAAATGGCCTTTGGCCTTATGACTTGCTTGATGAATTCAATCTCTCTCTAGAATGCACTTACTATTCCTCTTCCTAAGGTTGGAAGGTCCAAAAAGGTGTATGAAAATGAAGGGTAAGAATGATGGCTCTAAGTGGCAAGCGAAAGGGATTGATTGATTTTTTTTTTTTTTTTTTTTGAATAATAAAATGGCCAAATGGGGACAAGAAAGAATGCCTTAATCATGTTTGAGTCATGCATGAACAAATATGGCCTCAACCAAGAATCAAAACAAGTTCTAGAGTGGAGATCATGATAGGTGAATGCACACACAAGAAAGACAATAGGCTCAAAATCCTCACGGCTGTAGACTACCCAATCAATCTATCAAATCAAACTCATTGCCAAGTCACTTGAAATCAAGGAAGATAAGATTGAAGTTCTAATCATGCTGGGTTCTTTTAGACTTAATTGCTTAACTTGCATTTTCACGCAAAACAGACTCAACTAGACCCAAGGAAAAAGAAATATGAAAAGATAAAGAAAATGCTGCCCCCCACACTTAGACTTTACATTTCCCTCAATGTAAACATGCAATTCCAATCAAGAATAGGACAAGTAAATGTAAAATATTAGGGAGAGAGAAACAACCTGATGCATCAAATGGAGGTGGCATTGAGGAGATGCAGCTCCTCCACAATATGCTCCTGAAAGCTCTCATAGAATGGCTTAAGCCGCTGCCCGTTCACTGTGAATTGCTTTGCATTGGACTCGTCCTTGATTGCAACTACACCAAAGGGAAAAACATGAATAACTATGAAAGGACCAGTCCAACAAGAACGTAACTTACCGGGCATCAACTTGAGATGGGAATTGTATAGCAGAACTTTCGGGCCAACTTCGAATGTCTTCCTCACAATAAGCTTGTCATGCACAGCCTTGGTCTTCTCCTTGTAGATGCGTGAGTTCTCATATGCATCCCTCCTAATCTCCTCAAGCTCTTGAAGTTGGAGCTTTCTTTGGGACCCCGCTTGACTGATGTCCATATTGCATTGCTTCACCGCCCAATATGCCTTATGCTCCACTTCCACCGGCAAGTGACACGCTTTTCCAAAAACCAACCTGTAGGGGGACATGCCGATGGGGGTTTTGTAGGCAATGCGGTAAGCCCATAGCGCATCTTCTAATCTCTTGCTCCAGTCTTTCCTATTGGGCTGGACAGTCTTCTCCAAAATCTGCTTGATCTCCCTATTTGAAACTTCAGCTTGCCCATTAGTCTGTGGATGATAAGGAGTCGCCACTTTGTGTATTACCCCATACTTACGAAGTAGGGTGTCCATCTTTCTATTGCAAAAGTGGGATCCTTGGTCGCTGATGATGGCCCTAGGCATGCCAAACCTGCAAAAGATGTGAGAACAAACAAAATCTACAACCACAAAAGCATCATCAATCCTGGTGGCTTTAGCTTCCACCCACTTAGAAACATAATCCACAGCTAACAGAATGTACACATAACCAAATGACACAGGAAATGGACCCATAAAGTCAATGCCCCAAACATCAAAGATTTCACAAAACAATAAGGGTTGTTGAGGCATTTCATTCCTACGTGATATAGTACCTGTGTGTTGGCAACGTGTGCAATTCTTACAGAACTCATATGAATCCTTAAAGAGTGAAGACCAATATAATCCAGAATCTAGGACTTTCCTAGCTGTACGTTGGGGACCAAAGTGACCACCACATGCAAGTGTGTGACAAAAATTTAAGATAGATGCAAACTCATGGTTAGGCACACATCTCCTGATGACCTGGTCACTACACATGCGCCACAGATAGGGATCATCCCACACATAATACCGAGCCTGACTCTTAAATTTATTTAGCTGTTCCTTCTAAAAATATGCAGGTAATTCAGAAGTAACTAAATAATTTACCAAATCAGCATACCAGGGCTCAGCACCATGAATGTGGTATAATAACTCATCTGGGAAATCATCCCTGATAGGCTGAGAGTCCATGACAGATTGATCTGAGGTGGAAGGAATGCGACTGAGGTGGTCGGCTACCAAGTTCTCTACTCCACTTTTATCCTTGATCTCAATGTCAAATTCTTGGAGCAAGAGCATCCACCTTATCAAATGAGGTTTGGCATCAGGCTTCTTCAAGAGGTACCTAAGAGCTGCATGGTCAGAAAAGACAATAACTTTAGAACCAAGTAAATAGGATCTAAATTTATCTAATGCAAAAACAATAGACAAGAGCTCTTTTTCCGTAGTGGTATAATTAGTCTGTGCCGCGTCTAATGTACGCGAAGCGTAGGCTATGACATGGGATTTCTTCTCCACACACTGGGAAAGGACGGCACCCACTGCAAAGTTGGAGGCGTCGCACATCAACTCGAAGGGCAACTCCCAGTCGGGTGGCTGTATGATGGGTGGAGAAATCAATCGACTCTTCAGTTCCTCAAATGTCCGCTTGCACTGCTCATCAAAGTGGAAGGTCACTTCTTTCTGGAGAAGGTGGGAAAGTGGAAGTGCAATCTTGCTGAAATCCTTGATGAACCTCCTGTAAAATCCTGCATGGCCAAGGAAAGAACGCACCTCCCTCACAGAGGTGGGGTAAGGCAATGAAGCAATAACATCAACCTTAGACCGATCCACTTCTATACCCTTCTTAGACAGAACATGCCCTAAAATAATTCCTTGTTCTACCATGAAATGACATTTTTCAAAATTTAAAACAAGGTTCTTTTCAATGCATCTCTCTAGGACTCTACCCAAGCTAACCAAGCAATCATCAAAAGAAGTGCCATAAATTGAAAAATCATCCATGAACACTTCCATGCAATGCTCTAGAAAATCTGAAAATATACTTACCATGCATCGCTGAAAGGTACCTAGAGCATTACATAGACCGAAAGGCATTCTTCTATAAGCGAATGTGCCAAAGGGGCAGGTGAAGGTGGTCTTCTCTTGATCCTCTAGGGCTATGCAAATCTGAAAGTATCCAGAAAAACCGTCAAGGAAACAATAGTGTGACTTACCAGCCAACCTCTCCAACATCTGATCAATGAATGGGAGGGGAAAATAATCCTTTCTGGTTGCTTGGTTCAGCTTTCTATAATCAGTGCAGACTCTCCAGCTGTTTTGCACTCTCATGGGGATAAGCTCATTCTGCTCATTTGGGACCACCATGATGCCCGTCTTTTTTGGAACAACCTGCACGGGACTCACCCACTTGCTGTCAGAAATAGGGTAAATAATACCGGCTGCAAGTAATTTACTTACCTCCTATTTTACCACATCAAGAATGGTTGGGTTAAGTCTTCTTTGAGGCTGCCTTGCTGGTTTTGCTCCTTCCTCCAATAAGATACGGTGCATGCAAACAGATGGGCTGATTCCAGTTATGTCCGCTAAAGTCCACCCAATTGCTTTCTTATTCTTTTTCAGCACGTCCAGCAACTTTCTCTCTTGGTTAGGCTGCAAGTTATTTGCGATGATGACTGGCAGCTTCTTGCCATCCTCCAAGAAGGCATACTTGAGATGCTCGGGTAGGGGCTTGCGCTCAAGGGATGGTGGCTACTGCAATGAAGGGACTAACCTGCTTGCCTTTATCTCAAGGGTAACAAGGTTAGTAGAAACAATATCCTCTATGGGGGAGCCATGAAGATCAGAATGTGCATGCTCATTTTCAACTTCAGAATCATGATTATCTAGAAATGCAGCAATCTCAGAACATGCATCACATGGATCACTCTCATTACTACAATCAGGACAGATGAAGGAATCTGGAAGGTCATGAATAGTGGGGAATGCATCAATCAAATCACAAGACTTAGTTCATGCTTCATCAACCAACAATTGAATCAAGTTAACTTGCAAAGTGGAATGATCTTCAGGGGGACATTTCATGGCATCAAGTATGTTAAAATGAATGGTGCTACTAGCAAATTCCATGGAAAGTGTACCCTCATGCACATTGATGATAGTCCTTGCAGTTTTTAAAAATGGTCTACCTAGGATGAGAGGTGCATGCTCATGTGTGTTATCATCTTCCATATTTAAAACATAAAAATCAGCAGGGAAGATGCAATCCTTAACCTTAACCAGGACATCCTCCAAGACTCCAGATGGGTAGGCTGTGCTTCTGTTGGCTTCAAAGGACCACACTGCAATGAAGCATAGATAGAGTTAGGCATGACATTAATGGATGCACCTAAATCTAGCAAAGCATTACTAAATTGCATGTCTCCTATAGTACAAGGAATGGAAAACGTCCCTGGATCTTTACACTTCCTTGGCATGGCAGGTTGTATGAGAGCTGAAACATTCCTCCCAAGGTTGATCTTCTCATTCCCCTTAAGCTTCCTCTTGTGAGTACACAAATCTTTGAGAAATTTTGCATACTTGGGGATCTGTCTGATGGCTTCAATGAGGGGTATATTGACTTCCACTTTCTGGAATGTCTCCAAAATCTCTTTATCTAATTCGACCTCTGCTATTTTCTTGTTTTGTGTTGCTCGATGTGGGAATGGCAGGGGCTGGTTGTTGGAAGACTCTCCTTGTTCTTGATAGCTGGAGTTTGGCTGCTTGGCTTCTTGGATTGAGGAGGGTTGCTGCTCTTTGCTACCCTCTACATGCTGCTTCATGTTTGATGATGGTGGAGGGGTTGGGATGATTACTTCTTTCCCACTTCGAAGCATGATGGCACTAACATTACCCCTCGGATTGGCAACTGGTTGTGAAGGAAGCTGCCCCGAACCTTGACTCCTTAACTCATTGATATTTGTGGCTAGCTGGCCTATTTGGGTCTCCAAATTTTGAATTGTGGTTTCTGTTTTTTGCTGGAATTGGAGTGTATTGGCTGCTAGTTGTTTAACAAGATCATCCAAGCTAGGTTCTGACTTAGGTAATGGAGGTGCTTGTTGCATGGCTTGATTCGGCCTTGGTGGTGGAGCATGGTTGCTGGAAATTGAAGGATGGAACCTCTGCTGAAATGGTTGATTCTGGTATGGCTGCTGCTGCACATGTTGATTGGAAGGGCCGCCATATCTGAGGTTCGGATGGTCTCTCCAACCTGGATTGTAGGTGGGGGAAAATGGATCATATCTGTTTGGAGGTTGTGGTTGGCTGTACTACTGGTGCTTATCTGCCAAACGAAAAGGAAGATTAGTGGGGAAGGGAAAGACAACATTAAAAGGAATGTTAAAAGAGAGAAAATAAAAGGAAAAGGTGAAAAAGAAAAACGGAATGTCCTCTTGGTCAAGTGATCTACTACCAGAGGCAGACAAGTGGACTTCAGCTTTCTCTAAATAAAGGAAAAAACGATTATGCTCCTGATCTGCTGCAGCCCCTTTTTTTTTTTTTTGTTGGGTTGTCTACTTGCTGTGAGCTTGCTTTTCAGCACCTATTAGAGCACCTGAAGACCACACAAGAACACAAGGTAGTGATACTGAAAACCAGAGAAGGACTGCAGGTGTTTTTTTGCTTTTTCAGTTGCTGCAGGGTTGCTTTTCCAGTTACAGGTCGTGCAGCCCTCTCCAACAGCCACTTCTTTGTTCAAAAATAATTCTAGAAACAAGAAAACAGAAAAGGAAAATACACACACACAAAAAGAAGATCGAAAAGGCAAATAAGGCTTTTCTGTTGCTGCTTGCTATCAGTTTATCTCAAGAACATAACAGAATAGCTCTTCAAGTTTGTGAGCAACAGTTGATAACCTTATCACCAAGAACACAAAACAGACAAAACACTCAAACAAGAAAACAAAACAAACAGAAAATAGGGTCGATCCTCTATGTTTTTAGAAAAAAAACTTGGCTCCCCGGCAACGGCACCAAAATTCTGGCCGGCAGCTGTCGAACCACTCCAGATTAGATATCTATGTATCTCTTCTCTAGTTTGCAGCAAAGTGCACCCTAGGTCGTCTCTCACAAGGAGCCTCACTTTCTTTTACCAACAAGGAGAACCAATATAAACAATAGTTTGTTTAGGGGGGGTTTTGACAGAAAACTAAGTAACAAAACAGAAAGACAAGGATAGATGAAAATCAGTAAATGAAATGCAACCAGCTGTGTATTTGTCCCCTCTGTGAAATCTTCCTCGTCCAACCTATAAATCTTGGCTTGTTAGATGTTTTAATCTCCGGATATCAAACTTAAAGCATCCCCAACAACCGTCCAAGGATTAGAATGATTGAAACAACAAAATGAATACAAAAATCTCTTATAAACAAAATGCAACCATTCACTCTCTATTCAACCCATTTGGAGCTATGCAAGAACAACCATTCAAGCACATTATATTCATTTCCGAGATGTTATACCAACCGGCTACAACATTCTGTTCTCTTAAGCATTTAACAGAAAATGAATCCATGCAAATTCACACAAACCTGCCATGAACTCCATGCATTCGAAAATCTGCTCAAACTAAACCAAATGGAAATGAATAAGATTAAAACAAACAAACCAGGTTTTTACAGCTCATCCAGGACTCAGATTCCACATGGGTTCAAGATACACAACCAGTTATAATAGCTCTAGCCTTTCATTACAGCAAGGAAGACAAAATGAAGAAAACAGAAAAATGCTAACAACAAGAAAAATGGTCAGAATCTCCTCTCTTTTTCTCCTCTCCCTCCTCCTGGAAATAAGTGCTAAGAGGCCTTAAATACATGGCTAAGAAAGGAAGAGATAGGAAGGCTAGGGTTGGGCCTAGTCCAACAGAAAAGAGAAGAAACAGAAGAGAGATAAGTGAGCCCAAAACAGCAAAATCGAGGAGCCCAAATCTGCTCCTTGAAAGTGAGCCCAAGCTCCTTTAGATGAGTCCCACAATTGCCCAAGGCCGGCCTACCCTCATGAAGTCCGAAATAAGCCACTTCAAGTCTTTTCCATGCTTCACCGTCAGACGGGTGAGACAATACCCCAAACTCTCTCCGATTTTCATAGTGCCATCTCATGTTCGAACCAGTAATGGTTGAAGCATAGATTCTTTGCAATCTTGGTATGAGGGGCAAATACCACATTCTCTTAAAAGGAATTTCTTTAAATTTTCCTGTGCCACTTCTTGCAGACTTAAAACGAGGATGACTGCAAAACTTACAACTCGTCTCAAATTGATCATCCTTATAATATAACATACAACTATTTGGACAACAATCGATCTTCTGACAACCAAGTCCAAGCTTAGAAACCAACTTTTTAGTATGATAAAAGTCATCGGGCACACGATTACCAGTTGGCATTGTATGTTGCATAAACTGCATGATTTCATTATAACAACCTTCAGGCATGTTGTAATCAGATTTAATGCTCAACATCCTAACTGCAACAGAAAGTTCACTCTCTGCATCACAACCCGAGTATAATGGTGTAGCGACCCATAAATTACAATTTAATTTAATTATTTGCTATTGGGGTAATTTAATTTAAAAGGAATATTAATATAACTTGTTGTTATAAATAATAATAAGTATAAGAATAATGTAACCATAGTTAATATACATATTATGGGATGTAAAAGGAAATTGAGAGGTTAAATATAGTTGTAGGAATGTATTGAAGGAGGCGTGAGGTGCTGGAGTGCCCATTTGCATAGCAAGCTTAAGTTAACATTTAAGTTTAAGGGGTAACACAAAATTAAATAAGGCAGGGGCTGGCTGGGAAGCTAGGCGCACGCAAGGTGTGCTGGCTGGCGTGGGATCAAGCCTTTGGGGGGAGGGGGCTACTTGCTGTTTGCTAATTTTTGGCTGGAAAATCATTTTTCCAACACTTGAGAAGGCGCCAATGATGCCATATGGAGGAAGATGGCAATGATGCCTATTAATAGCGCTCGGTACTCATTAAATGCTTAATTTTGAAGCAAAATCAGAGGAGAAATTGGGTAGAAGCAGCAGCGCGCGCTATAGCGAAAAATCAAAGAAAATTGAGATTTTTTTTAGAAAATCTCACTTTTAATCATAGTCCAAGGATACCAGGTAATTCAGGGAGTCGAGTACTACATTCTGTACGGTCGAAATTTCGTTTAGAGTCCAATTTTGTTAATTTTGGCAAATTATTAGGGTGTTGCAGTTTGTACAATTTTTACCGCGTTGGGCTAAAACAAGCCTAAGGATATCTTCGTAAAGGCAAGTTCTTTATTCCCTTTGCGACGTTTCATTCGTTGCCAATTTATTTAACCTCCCTTCGTTTGTTTCGGTTGTTTAACTAATTATAGAATTTTTAGTTGTTCGATTTAAATTTATCATAGGCTAGAGCAATTGCGCAGTGGGGGCAAGGATCGGTTGTTCAGTGACAGAGTGATTGTTGTACGGTCTGTCTTAGGCCGTCGGCTGGTCTCTCTTATTCACTGACCGTTGACCGGTGCCAAGCACTGTTAACTAGCTCTGTCGTTACGTGATTATAGCATAACTAGTTACATTTTATTCTTGTTGCATGGTTTGGTGTGCACATGGGTACGGGTTGCATGTTGGGGTTTTCATGATCCGGTTATGCTTGGTCACGAACATTCTAGCTTGGTTATGTTGCATCCAGCACGGGCATATGCATCGCGTGTGGTTTACTATGTGGGCGGAGCATGGCCTGATGCCTGGATGTATGGGCACCAATGTATCACGTTGATGCCCACTACGTCATTGCATTTTTATGTGCATTGCATAGTTACTAGTAGTTATCAGTTCTCTAACTAGAGGACCGTTCCAAGGGAGCTTATGGCTCGGGTGTCGGGAGTACCGACATGGACACACGGGTGACGGGAGTACCGACCCAGGACAGCGCGCGCAGGTTTGTTGGAGATTTATGTTGTCTCTCAGGGCAGCGGTAGGTTGGTATGGGACTTGGGTGCCATGTGTCTTGTGTGGGCCCCAAGAACCGGTATGTGTTTTCCTTATGCTTTGATGTTGTGATGTTAGTGTCTCATGGCTTGTGTGTATGTGTGGGACGGTGTTTAGGGTGACCTTCTCTTCTATTTACTGTATAGCCTTCCTTTTCTTATAAACTTGCTGAGTCTTGCGACTCACCTTGGTTTCCATCATTCCAGGTAAGGGTAAAGCGAAGTCCGAAGGTGAGGATCGTTCCACCTAGCAGCCAGCCGCGTCGGTAGGGTGTACATTTAGCTTGCCCCCATTGTCTCTGATATTTTGATAGGATCTTTATCTCTTATTTTTTACTGTACCGGGTTGTCCCTTGTAACTCTTATTTGTTGGCATAGGGTCTGTATATATTTATATACTCCGTGACCGTTGTTCCAATGGGGTACTTTTGGGCGTGCATGTGTATTAGCCTTACTTTCGCTGTTTTATTTCTTGAATATGCATGCCAGGGTAATTTTTGTCTTGTGTTTCATTCCTTTCTCCCTTCCGTAGGCGCTCCCGTTCGGGTAGTCCGGGTGGTTGGGATATTCGGGCGAGGGTGCTTTCAAATGGGGATTGTGCAGCAGATAACATCTCATAAAATACTTTTGCATTTTCATTAGGTGGTCCCTCAATATTGTACGACTGATGACCACTTTCGCTAAACGCTCCTTGCATTGTAGCAGGCCCATGTAACGGTCACACCGCATCCATTACCATTTGCTCATACGGATTAAACTGATCTATAAAATTATCTTCTCTATAATATTCATTTACAATAACATTTGGAGGCATTATTGGCATTTATTCCCCATGGTTCGTCCAATAATAATACTCTTTCATGAACCCATACTTACAAAGATCCCTTTTCACCTCATTAACTGGTTTAAACTTCAAACACTCACATTTCATACAAGAACATTTCAACACTCTTAGTCTTATGAAACTTTCTTGAGAAGATGCAAGTTGAATAAACTCATCAACACCAGTATAAAATTCAGGAGTGATCCCACCCCTTCTTGGCATACACCTATTATCAATCCATCGACGATGCAACGAAGCTTCCATTTTCAATTCAAAATTGTATAACAAGCACGTGCTAGTTCCTAATAGATATTTTATCCTGAAAACTAACCAAATTATATTTCATCATTCCAGACTGTCATAGGTAACTGATAAATATGAACAAAAAATAAATATAATAATAAATAATTTATTGAGATAAATTTTGTATCTTTTTAATAAATTGAGATAATAAATAATTAAGATAAATTTTAATATCTTTACTTAACTCTATATGTTTGAATTGAATTTTTCTTAAATATTTATTTAAATTTGTATTTCCTTTAATACTTAAACAATTATTAAAAATTTTATTTGTTACATTTTTTATTTTATTTTGATTGAGTAATTAAGAACAATATGGTTAAAATAGTGTATCTAATATATTTTCAAAGTTAGTTATAAATGTCTCACGTTGAAATTTTAAATAAAAATATTAAAATCCATTAGTATACTTATTTTATTTTATAACAATAAATTATATTACTCATTAATAGTATTTTATTTTTAATATTTTATTTCTTATATATTTGAATTTAAATATTTATCTAATTTATTTCTCATGTAATTTTTAATTTTTATTGTTTTATTTTAAATAAAAAATTAAAATTTATACCTTTTTAAATTCTATTTTAATTTTTAAAATAATTATCTAATTTATTTCGTACATTATTTTAAATATTCTAATTTTACTTTTATTTATTATTTTTAATGTTTTAAACAGAAATTTTTTAATTTTTAATATCTATATTTAATCTTATGGCAACAAAATATATGTTTTCATAAATATTGTATTTACTTTTAGTATTTTATTTTTTACGTATTTTATTTAAAAATACATTATTTTAAATTAAAAATCTGTTTTAAATTAAAAACAAAAAAATAAACGTTATTAATACAATTACATAACAAAATAACTAAAGAAATAATTTATAAACAATTAATAAAGTTCACATTTTAATTTCTAAACATTACAAATAATATAAACAATTAAAATAGAACTAAACTAATTAAAATAAATTAATCATTAAACTCAACATACATACTAAACACAAAAATAAATTAACTATTAAACTAAACTAACGCAATTTAAACTTTTATTTCCTTTACTACTTAAACAATTATTCAAATTTTGATTTGTTACATTTTTTATTTTATTTTCATTGAGTTATTAAAAATATTATGGTTAAATTTATTGTTATAAAAACTAATACATTTTTCACGGTAAAATTTTATTTTTTATTTTTAGTGTTTAATTTTAAATAAAAATATTAAAATACGTTAGTGTATTTTTAGTGTTTACTTTTTTATTGTATTTTATTTTTAATGTTGCACTCCTTATATATTTTAATTTAAATATTTATCTAATTAATTTCTCATGTTATTTTTAATTTTTAGTGTTTTATTTTAAATAACAATCTTAATCTATACCTTTTTAATTTTTAAAATAATTATCTAATTTATTTCATATGTTAGTTTTAAAAATTTTAATTAAAATTTTAGTTATTATTTTTTATTTTTTTATTTTAAATAGAATTTTTTTATATTTTTAATAGAATTTTTTTAATTTTTTAATGTATACACTTAAATATTTTCTTATGACAATAAAATATATGCTTTTTTAAATAGTAAGTTTTTTTTTAGTATGTAATTTTTTACATATTTTATTTAAAATTACAGTATTTTTCATTAAAAATATATCTAAAATAAAAAATAAAAAAATAAACATTATTTATATGTGTATGCTTAGAGTTGCACGGGTTCCCTAGTCCAATTATTACATATCAAAATAACTAAAGAATTAATTTATAAACAATTAATAAACTTTACATTTTAATTTCTAGGCATTACAAATAATATAGACAATTAAACTAAAACTAAACTAATTAATATAAAATAATCATTAAACTCAACAACTAATATAAAATAAACTACTAAACTAACACAAAAATAAAATAACTACAACTAAACTAACACAAATAAATTATACTATTAAACTAAACTAACACAAAATAACTACAATTAAACTAACATAAAATAATTAAAACTAAAACAAACTAAAAAACACAAAATAATTACCTTCACTGATGAGCACCGAAGATAAGAAGAACAAAGGAGAGAAAACTGAGAGAGTGAGAGAGAGGGGGTGAAATGGTGTGGAGGGCTCGTTTGGAGTGGGGAAGAGGGGGGTTTAGCATTTTAAAGGGCAATCTACGACGGGGCTGACATATCCCGTCGCAGTTCTGCGACGGGACTGACATGTCTCGTCGCAGACAGCTCGATCCCGTTGTAGAAATGCGACGGGAGGAACATCCCATCACAAAACAGGATGTATCCCGTCACTGATTTGAGACGGAAATAGCTATCCCGTCACAATTTTGTGACGGTAATTTCAAACCGTCACTAAACCACTTTAGTGACGGCTTTCCATCACTAAATCCGTCACAAATTAGTGATGGGAGCATCCCCATCATAAAACCTATCACTAAAACTGATTTTTCTTGTAGTGGAAGTCGGTGTGGCCATGGCTGCTATGGCCGCAAGGGAGCAGCAACCAGCCGAGGGTCGAAGGCGGCAGCAAATAGCTACCGGCAAAGCTGTGCGGGCAGCGGGGGCGATCGGGGAGGCGCGCGGTGGTGTTGGCAAGCGGCGGCAGCTGGCGGGAGGGTCGGACGTCGGCGGTCGCAATGCTATACGTGCGCAGGTGCTGGTTGTAGGCAGTCGCGGGTGAAGAAGAAGAAGAGGAAGAGAAGAAGGAGAAGGGAGAAGAAAAAGAAGGAAGAAGAGAAGAAGAAAAGAAAAAGAGGAAAAAAGAAAAGAAAAGAGAAGGAGAAGCATGGCTGTGCGCGCAGAGCAAAGGCGGGAGGAAGAAGAAGAGAGAGAAGAAAAACAAGAAAAAAAGAAAAGAAAAGAAAAAGAAAAAAGAAGAAAAGAAAAAAAATAAAGGAAAAAAAATAAAGAAAAATGTCAGAAAAAATAGGAAAAGAATATTTATTAATATTTCAGAGATTTTGGACAAAAAATTGGTTCGGGCACGCGTTTTGAGGATATGACACGCATATCGAGAAAGCCGAAGATGCTAAGTCAAGGTAAGTAAAATTTCCTATAAAATTCTAGAAATTTAAGAATATTATTTTATGAATTGTCATAATGAAATATTTGAGAAAATATTTGAAGAATATTTAGTTTGGATTTATTGAGGAAAAATAGGAGAAATAGAAAGAAAAATAAAGAAAATGCAAGAAATTATGGAAAATAGGTTTTAATATTTATTTAAATAAATATGATGATTAGGATGCTTTGAGACTAAAGTTGAAGAGACTTGTGCAAATTTTGAGGATTGACATGCAAATCGAGGTGATGCACGAATATCGAGGTAGCTCGATAAGCTTGAGAACGTAAGTGGTACTTGTAATACCCCATGTTCGTATGAGGATGCCACATAATTTCGATGAGTTTAGAATACTGAAAAATTGGTTTGATAGTAGTTATGCGTACCGAATCGACTGTAGGGAATGTGTCGGAGTGAAATTATCTAAGGAAAATTATATGGTCTCGACGAGCGTATCGAGATAGGATTTATGATAACGAAAGAAAGTGAATCTGGAACAGTTTTCGGTACAGCTAAAATACAAATGCCATTTAGGCTAAAAAAATGAATCGTTGTAGGAAGCTTTCGAAAAATCAATGGAACCCTAGGGGGCCTTCGATTTTGCGTAATGAGTAACCCTTCAGTGGTTTCAGGATAAAACGACAGCCCGGTGAGGACACTGGGGCGAAATCGTCCAAATTGAGTAACTTTAAAGTTATTAATTTCGTGTTTTCGGTATCGTAATGTCAATTAATTCAGTGTTTGAGGATATTATTATAATTAGAGAATTTTTTCAATGAAATTAAGAAGAAAATTGAGACTTATGTGTAATTTTCTTTAGTAATAAATTAGTATAATATATAATTATATATATATACATGCGTGTAGAGGCATGCAATGCCTCCCCTGCAACTCCCAACCTCCATGCTCTGCAAACGTCTGGCAGCAAATTGAGTATGCTATACGCAATAGGGAATGGTTAGGCACTGAGGTGAGAGAGCTGTTGAACGCCTATAAATAGAGAACGTGAGGAAGCAGAAAGCATGGCAGTGAGCCATGGGAGCTTCGGCCGAGAGCTTCGGCAAGCAAATGCGAGATAGGTCGAAAGTAGGGAAAAGGGAGAGAGAGCAAGATCGAGAGAGACCAGAAGAGAGTGAGCAGTGGTCGAAGAAAGCAGCAAGCGCGGCCATGGCAGCCGCAATAGCGAGCTGGGCGGCCATGGCCGCAGCCAGCCAGCGAGCAGTGGAGAGCGGCCAGCAGCTTCGATGGCGGCCGTGGCCAGCTTCCAACGAGCGGAGGGCGGCCCATCAAGGTATGCGGTGGCTGGTGGAGGCCAAGAGGCGGCTGGAAATGGAAAACTCGCGGCCATGGCTGCAAACTCGGTGGGCAAGCGTGAGACAGGGGAGGTTGCCGCTGGATGTCGCGAGCATGGTGCTGGCGGCGATTCGTGGTGGAGACGGCGGTGCACGACGGAGCTGTCCGTGCACGTCCATGGAGGAAGAAAAAGAAGCAGAGGAGGGAGGAAGAAGGAAAGAATGAGAAGAAGAGAAAAAGAAAAGAGAAAAGAAAAGAAAAGAAAGAAAAATAAGAAAAAGAAAAGAAAAAATAAATGGGAAAAATGTCAACAAAATCTCAGAAAAATCCCAAAAGATAGGAAATTATATTTCGGTAATATCCCGGAGATTTTGGCAAGAAAAACGGCCCGGGCACGCATTTCAAGGATAGGGCACGCATACCGAGGAAGTCAGAGATGCTAAGCTAAGGTAAGTAAAATTTCCTAAAAAATTTTAGAAATTCAAGAATATTATTTTATGAATTTTCGTAGTGAAATATTTGAGAAAATATTTCAAAAATATTTAGTTTGGATTTATTGAGGAAAATTAGGAAGAAATAGAAAGTAAATTAAAGAAAATGGTAGAAATTATGGGAAAATAGGTTTTAATATTTATTTAAATACCTATGGTGATTAGAATGCTTTGAGATTTAAGTTGAAGTGACTGGTGCAAATTTTGAGGTTGGCACGCAAATCGAGGTAAGTCACGGATATTGAGGTAGCCCGATAAGCTTGAGAAGATAAGTGGTACTCCCCAATTAAAGTTAGTTTATGGAAAATGCTTGGTTTATGTTTCTCGAAAATGTTTTCATCATATTGACATGCCCTGATATGTATCCACCACATAGACTACATACATGACATGACTATGAAATGCCTTAATACACGTTGATATCATTGATCACTCGCATTTGAGACCGTAGAGAGTACGAACTGGCACCGCTACTTTACCAAGGGTGCACCCATACACCTCGACTTCGAAAGAGGGGGCCGCAAAAATGGTAGGTAGCATGAGGGGTGTAATTGACACCTACAATGAAAGACATTGCATACACACATGACATAGTATTATGTACCCTTACTTAGATGGTTCATCATCTAACTTGGGTTCTGTCCCTGGAATATTCAAACGTTCCAGGTGGAGATTGTAGCAGATTCGAGGATAAATGATGCATGAAATGGCACTTAGCAGAGTGCACGAAGAATGAAATGTGTGTTATGTAGCCCATGTATTTAAGTTCTGCTACTTTGAATTCTGAATGTTTTGAGGAATGTTGATATATATCCTTGTGGTTAATGAAGATGTAAGAATTGATTTATGATCAATGTTAAGATATCAGGTTTCGATCTTTGCTTCCGCATTTGATGTGTATAATGATTATCTTTCGAGTAAAATGTATGGAAATTCTAGGACGGATTCAAGGAATGATGCGGTTTAGTTTAGTGTTTGAAATAAAAAAATTATTGTCCCAAGTCATAACGCGCCCGGGAAAATGGGGCGTTACAGTACTTCCCAACTGGATTGAGTTTTATGGAAAATGCTTGGTTTGTAAGTGATTTATGTTTAAAAAAAACCCGATCCTCGAGAATGCTTTTATCATATTGACATGTTCCTAGGGGTGGCAATTCGTGTTGGCGGGTCGTAATCGTGTCGTGTCGAGACACACGTATAACACGTGTCAGGTTAACCCGAACACGACCCGTTTAATAATCGTGTCAAATTCCTTAAACCCGAACACGACACGTTTATTAAACGTGTAACACGACACGACCCGTTTAACCCGTTTAACTAAACGTGTCGTATCGTGTCGTGTCACCTGTTAACCTGTTTAACCCGTTTAATTTAAACGGGTCATGTTGTGTCACCTGTTAAACGTGTTATTTAGTTTTAAACGTGTTATTTCGTGTATAATCGTGTTAACGTGTTCAGATCAACCCACTAACCCTTTTAATTAAACGTGTCATTTCGTATATAATCGTGTTAACGTGTTCGGGTCAACCCGTTAACACGTTTAATTAAACGTGTCATTTCGTGTCTAAACGGGTTAGACGGGTTGACCCGCCTAAGACACGAAAATAATCGTGTCATAAACGGGTTGACCCGTTTATGACCCGAACCCGATTAAGCCCAACCCTAACCCGCTTAACTCCGTGTCGTGTCGTGTCGTGTAATCGGGTCGTGTCCAAAATTGCCAGCTCTACATGTTCCAATATGTATCCATCATATAGACTGCATACATGACATGCTATGAAATGCATATGTACACGATATCATTGATTACACACATCGTGGCCGTAGGGAGTATGAACTAGCACCGCTACTTTTCCAAGGGTGCCCCCATACACCCCTGCTTCGAAAGAGGTGGCTGTAAAAATTATAGGTAGCATGAAGGGTGCAGTTGACACCTACAATGAGTAAGACATTGCATTCATACATGAAATATATTTTCTGTACCCTTACTTAGATGATTCATCATCTAACTTGGGCTTTGCCTCTAGAATATTCAAACGTTCCAGATAGAGATTGTAGCAGATACGAGGATGGATGAGGCATGAAATGACACTTAGCAGAATGTATGATAAATGAAATGTATGTAATATAGCCCCTATATTTAAGTTCTGCTACTGTGAATTCTGGAGGTTTTGAAAGCATGAGGATATATAACCTTATTTAGGGTTAATATTAGTTGAGAACTTATGTTTTGTATTAAGTTATGTTAAGGAATGAAGATGCAAGAATTGATTTATGATCAATGTTAAGATATCAGGTTCGATCTTTGCTTCCGCATTTGATGTGTATAATGATTCTCTTTTGAGAGATAAATGTATGGGAATTCTGGGACGGATACGAGGAATGAAGTGATTTAGGATTAGTTTAAAAGGAAAAAATTTATTGTCCCAGAATTGTCCCAAGTTATAACGCGCCCGAAATGCGGGGCGTTACAGTGCTCAACCATAGTTCACACTGGATAATGAGACCTTAAGGTGTTTGTGTGTTAAATGTTGATGTAGAAAATTTAAGAGTGTGGATGATGTGAAGTTGCATATAATGAAGCATAGGGGGTTTACGAGGATAATCCAAATGCATATGATGCAATGGTGATGGATGGTGTAGGTCCTTCTGTTAGAGCCCATACATTGGAGAACGAAGAAGAAGAATCCAATGTAGATGCGCAAGACTTCTATGAAATGTTGGATAATGCAAGAACACTTATATATGATGGTTGCATTACTTACACCAAACTTTCTACAGCAGTGAGGATGCTTAACATTAAGGTTGATTTCAACTTTCTACAGCGGTGAGGATACCAGTATCCTCAAGAAGTTGGAGAGTATAATGCATTTGAGAAAAGAAGATACCTTTAGCCAATTAAGCAATTTCGAGACCAAGAAAATACCTTAAGCGTCCAAGGTTTTTAAGCTTAAACTGACCATGAAGAAACGCTTTAAGGGAAGCTATTGCTGCAAGATCAGAACCCACAATGATGATATCGTCAACATAAACGAGAAGTGCTACAAAAGATGCACTAGTACCCTTAGTAAAAAGGGAATAATTTGACTTAGATTGATGAAAATCATGTGAAATGAGAGCATTAGAAAATTTAGAAAACCATTGCCTCGAAGCCTGTTTAAGCCCATATATGGATTTATGAAGTTTACATACCAGTATCTCCTCTTGATTAGGAGCTGGAACTTGAGGCTTATACCCGAGTGGATGATCCATATAAACTTCTTCAAATAAATCACCATTAAGAAAGGCATTATTAACATCAAGTTGAACAAGAGACCATTTATTTATAACAGCTAAAGCAAGAAGAACTTTAACTGTGACTAACTTGGCAATTGGAGAAAACGTATCAAAGAAGTCCAAACCTTCTTACTAGGTATATCCCTTAGCAACTAAACGGGCCTTGTGCCTTTCAATGAAACCATCAAACCTATATTTTATCTTGTAAACCCATTTGCATCCAATGTAATGTTTATCATGAGGCAGTGTAGTAACAGACCAAGTATTATTCATATGCATAGCATCTAATTCAGCTCTCATAGCATCTCTCCAATGACCATATGGCATTGCTTGATGATAAAATTGAGGTTCAAAATTGGAAGAAACATTGAGTAGAAAGGTTCTATGAGAGGTAGACAAAGCTGAATATGAAACATAATGGTGTAAAGGATATGTAGAGCTGGAATCATGAATGGAAGTATTAGTCAGCAAATTACAATGAAAATCCTGTAGATAAGAAAGAGGTTTGCTGATTCGAGAAGACCTGCGGACTGTAATATTAGGGAGAAAATTAGGGCTAGAAGAATTAGATTCTGCTACATCTGAGGATTGAATGGGTGAATCATGTTCCAAGGAATGAGAAGAATCAAGGTTCGAATGGGGTAAGACCAAATCTGGAAAAGAATCCACCACCTCAATAGGAGAGCTGATAGAATGAAAAGGAAATACATTTTCATGAAAAACAACATTATGTGACACAAATGTATTTTTGGCAGCAATGTTATAAAGTTTGTAACCTTTCATACCCGGATGATATCCAAGAAAAACACAAGCAGTAGCACGAGGATGAAATTTTTCCCTATGAGAAGACAAAGTAGAGGCAAAACATAAACTACCAAATGTGCAGAAGAAAGTATAGTCAACAGATTTTTGGTAGAGAAGTTAGTAAGGGGACTGATTTTTCAAAATAGGAGCAGGAGTCCTATTAATCAGGAAGACAGCAGTGAGGATACAATCACCCCAGAATTGAATAGGCATTCTAGACTAAAACAATAGTGCTCTAGCTACATTAAGAATATGTTGATGCTTACGTTCCACTATAAAATTTTGCTCAGGCCTTTCTACACAAGAAAATTGATGTATCACCTATGTTGTAGCAAAATAATCCAGAAATTTGAGCTCAGGAGCATTATCTGACCTAAATTTCTTCACTTTTGTGTTAAATTTTGTTTCCACCATAGAGAAAAATTTAGGAACAATAACTCTAGCATCAGACTTTTGCCGCATCAAGAAAATCCAAGTGAATCATGTACAATTATCAACTATGGTGAGAAAGTATTTATAACCAGCATATGTTGGAACATAATATAAACCCCAAGTGTCACAATGAACTAAGTCAAAAGCATGTGCAGATACACTACAAAAAATCCATTAATTAGTGACGGATTTAGTGACGGAATTTTTCGGTCACTATTTAGAGACGGATTTGCGATGGAAATTCCGTCGCTAAATTTTAGCGACGAATTTGTGACGGAAATTTCGTGACCAAATTTTTAATTTTTTTTTATGTTTAGCGACGGAATTAGTAACGAAAAATTCCGTCACCAAATATTTTTAATATTTTTTATTAAAATGTTAAAATTAGCGATGGGATAAACCATCGTTAAATAATTAAATAAAATGAAATTTCTTTAGCGACGAGTAAACCTATCACTAACTAATTTATAAAATAAAATAACATTTATTTAGCGATAATTAAAAAAATTAAAAAATAAAATAAAATTTATTTAGTGACGGGAGAACCCGTCACTAAATAATTTTAAAAAAAAAAAGTAAAATGAAATTTATATAGTGACGGGAATATGCGTCACTAACTAATTTAAAAATAAAAAATAAAATGAAATTATTTAGCGACGGGAATGCCCGTCACTAAATAATTAAACAAAATAAAAATAAAATAAAATTTACTTCGTGACGAAACAATCCGTCACTAAATAATTTAAAAAATTTAAAATAAAATAAAATTATTTAGCGTCGCTAAATAATTAAATTAAATAAAAAATAAAATAAAATTTATTTAGCAGTAATTAAAAAAATAAAAAATAAAATGAAATTTATTTAGTGACGGGAGAACCCATCACTAAATAATTTAAAAAATAAAAAGTAAAATGAAATTTATGTAGTGACGAGAATACCAGTCATTAAATAATTTAAAAATAAAAAATAAAATGAAATTATTTAACGACGGGAATGCCCGTTGCTAAATAATTAAAGTAAACAAAAATAAAATAAAATTTATTTAGTGACGGGAGAACCCGTCACTAAATAATTTAAAAAATAAAAAATAAAATAAATTATTTAACGACGGGAGTTCCCGTCACTAAATAATTAAATTAAATAAAAAATAAAATAAAATTTATTTAGTGATAAATAAAAAATTTAAAATTAAAATAAAATTTATGTAGTGACGGGAATACCCGTCACTAAATAATGTAAAAATAAAAAATAAAATGAAATTATTTAGCCACGAAAATGCCCGTCGCTAAATAATTAACAAAATAAAAATAAAATAAAATTTATTTAGTGACGAAACATTCCATCACTAAATAATTTAAAAAATAAAATTATTTAGCGACGGTAGCACGGGTCTCTAAATAAATAAATTAAATAAAAATAAAATAAAATTTATTTATCGATAATTAAAAAAATTCAAAAATAAAATGAAATTTATTTAGTGACGAGTTTTTCCGTCTCTGAATAATTTAAAAAATAAAAAGTAAAATGAAATTAATGTAGTGACGAGAAAATCCGTCAATAAATAATTTCAAAAATAAAAAATAAAATGAAGTTATTTAGCGACGGGATAGCTGTCGCCAAATAATTAAACAAAAAAAAAATTATTTAATGATAATTCAAAAAAATAAAATTAAATTATTTAGCGACGGGAATATGGGTGGCTAAAAATTTTAAAAAATAAAAATAAAATAAAATTTATTCAATGACGAGAGATCTTGTCACTAAATAATTTAAAAAATAAAAAATAAAATAAAATTATTTAGCCACAACAGTTTCGATCGCTAAATAATTAAGCAAAATTAAAATAAAATAAAATTATTTAGTGACGGATAAATAATTAAACAAAATGAAAATAAAATATAATAGAATTTATTTAACAATAATTAAAAAATAAAAAAATTTATTTGGCGACGGAATAACACATCACTAAATATTTAAAAAAATAAAAATAAAATAAATTTTATTTAGAAATAATTAAATAAATTAAAAAATAAAATAAAATTATTTAACGGCGAGGTAACCCGTCGCCAAATAATTAAACAAAATAAAATAAATAAAATTATTTAGCGATGGATAAATATTCAAAATAATAAAAATAAAATAAAATTTATTTAGCGACTGAGCAAACCCGTCACTAAATAATCTAAAAAAATAAAATAAAATTATTTTGCAATGGGATTTTTCATATCTAAATAATTAAAACAAATAAAATAAAATTATTTAGCAATGGGATTACTCATGCTAAATAATTAAAAATATAAAATAAAATAAAATTTATTTAGCAACCAGTAGACCCATTGCGAAATTATTAAAAAATTAAAATTAAAATTAAATTTATTTAGCGACGAGTTAATCCTTTGCTAAATAATTTAAAAAATAAAAATAAAATAATATTTATTTAGTGATGGATATTTCATCACTAAATAATTAAAAAATAAAAATAAATTAAAATTATTTAGTAATGAAATATTTCTCTGCTAAATAATTATAAAAAATTAAATTATTTAAGAAATTTAAAATTTTAAATTATTTAAACAAATATAAATATAACTTCTATAATACACAAAAAACATCTCGAGAGTGTCATTTGGATCATCATCCCACGCTTAAGCCTAGACTTAAAGATCAAAACAAATTACTAATAATATTTAACTGAAAAATGGTGAAAACTATATTAATTTTAAGAAATGTTATAAGACTATAACTTTACTCTCCACACTTTTTTTTTTCATATGTTACAAGGCTATAAATTATTTAGTGACAAAATATTTTCGTAGCTAAAAAATAAAAAACTAAATCAAATTAAAAATTTCATTAAATTTTTTTACTGAATATATATAAATTTTTCCACAAAGTTAAGTTGAATATATATAAATCCTGAATATATATAAATCAGGGCCACTTAACAAATTGGTATAAAATAATGTATTAGAAAATAAAAAGTAATTTGTCAATTCGATGAGTTATATGATTCAAAATCTTATCCACTCTAAATAAAACAAGTGTAGAAGGAGATATAGACAACTCGCAACATGAAGAAAATTTTCACTATATTATTTATGTGAGCTGGGCTCGCCATCTAATCAAAATATTATTACGTAATAAAAAGATTATATATAATTGAATACAAGTTTTCATATAACAATTTTTTATTGAATGGTTTTATGGTCCAAATAAAACCGTGCATCTTATAGAAAATTTTCACTCATCTGTTGATGTATCATTAATTTTTTTGATAATAAATTAATATTTGATAATACCAATTTTCTCACTCATTTGGTGATTAATAGCATATGACACTTTTTTAATTTGATATGAGCATGCATACTACGCACTATATATCTTATGTAAGTTCTTCTTCTTATTGATTTTATTGTCATCTTTTTTGTTGGTTTAGGTAAATTCAATCATAGATCCAACAAGCATTACAAGTAAACATTTTTTTTGAAATAAGAATAAATTCTCTTTCACCTAAACAATAAACATTACAATATTTTTTTTATTATTTTAAAATTTAAATGAGATTGGAGAGATCAGTGGGATCATTCACATTCTAGAGAAAAAATATATATACAAACATGAAAAAAAATTAAATTAATATATTGATTAATGATCATATATATATATGGACAAATGCATCCAAAATGACATAATATTACTTAAGTAATTTTGATATATACTCTCTATACAAATCAAGAAGCACTTCTCAAAAAATATATAGAAATTCTTAGAAGAAATTTATTTTATCATTGGAATTGATGTACCTGTTTTTTGAGTAATGCCCATATTAAGATTATTTTTATTTGTAATATTCTATAATTCTATATGTATGAATCAATCAACCAAGATTTGCGAAGAACCCTAATATTAGCACAACCAGTGTAATACCCCGAGAGCCCAGAGAAGTTAGTATATATCGAGGATAGTGTAAGAAATGAAACAACACCAGCTGGATACCTTTTGGACTGAATCTTGGCAAAAAATTCTCAAGTTAAACGTGCTTAACCTGGGGTAATCCAGGGATGGGTGACCCCCCCTGGGAAGTTCGTGTAGGCCCATCAGGGTAAGTTGTTCTGGTTCTTCCTATCGCTCGATGCGGGATGTTACAGGTGGTATCAGAGCCAACGCTTGGCGAAAGCGGTCCGATGAGGGCGGGGAGTGGCGCCGGGGCTCGAGGGCCTGTACAAGGAGCGGCTTCTAGCAGGCTTCTAAGGATGGCATCGCATGACGAGGACGTCATGTGCTCAAAGGGGGAGAATGTAATACCCCAAGAGCCCAGAGAAGTTAGTATATATCGAGGATAGTGTAAGAAAGGAAACAACACCAGCTGGATACCTTTTGGGCTGAATGTTGGCAAAGAACTCCCAAGTTAAGCGTGCTTGACCTGGGGTAATCCAGGGATGGGTGACCCCCTGGGAAGTTCGTGTAGGCCCATCAGGGTAAGTTGTTTCGGTCCTTCCTATCGCTCGAACGGGATGTTACAAAATGGTATCAGAGCCGACCCCCGAGCCTCTGAGCGCGGTGGTGGGGCAAACCTCAGCGAGGAGGCTGACTCTCGAGGGGGGCGTGAGGCCCCTATGGGGGGTGCGTGTAGGCACCTTAGGCGAATCCCATATCGGCCATGCAAGGGGGGAGAGATCTGGGACCGGTTGTAAGGTCGCATGACGGGGACGTCATGTGCTTAAGGGGGGGAGAATGTAATACCCCGAGAGCCCAGAGAAGTTAGTATATATCGAGGATAGTGTAAGAAAGGAAACAACACCAGCTGGATATCTTTTGGGCTGAATGTTGGCAAAGAACTCCCAAGTTAAGCGTGCTTGACCTGGGGAAATCCAGGGATGGGTGACCCCCTGGGAAGTTCGTGTAGGCCCATCAGGATAAGTTGTTTCGGTCTTTCCTATCGCTCGAACGGGATGTTACAAAATGGTATCAGAGCCGACCCCCGAGCCTCTGAGCGCGATGGTGGGGCAAACCTCAGCGAGGACGCTGAGTCCCCGAGGGGGGGTGCGTGTAGGCACCTTAGGCGAATCCCACATCGGCCATGCATCGGGGGGAGATCTGGGACCGGTTGTAAGGTCGCATGACGAGGACGTCATGTGCTCAAGGGGGGAGAATGTAATACCCCAAGAGCCTAGAGAAGTTAGTATATATCGAGGATAGTGTAAGGAAGGAAACAACACCAGCTGGATACCTTTTGGGCTGAATGTTGGCAAAGAACTCCCAAGTTAAGCGTGCTTAACCTGGGGTAATCCAAGGATGGGTGACCCCCCTGGGAAGTTCGCGTAGGCCCATTAGGGTAAGTTGTTCCGGTTCTTCCTATCGCTCGAACGGGATGTTACAGGTCGTATCAGAGCCGACTCTTGGTGAAGGCGGTCCAATGAGGGCGGGGAGTGGCGCCGGGGCTCAAGGGCCTGTACAAGGAGCGGCTTCTGGCAGGCTTCTAAGGATGGCAGCCCCCAAGGGGAGAAGGTCTGGGACCAGTTGTAAGGTCGCATGACGAGGACGTCATGTGCTTAAGGGGGGGAGAATGTAATACCCCGAGAGCCCAGAAAAGTTAGTATATATCGAGGATAGTGTAAGAAAGGAAACAACACCAGCTGGATATCTTTTGGGCTGAATGTTGGCAAAGAACTCCCAAGTTAAGCATGCTTGACCTGGGGCAATCCAAGGATGGGTGACCCCCCTGGGAAGTTCGTGTAGGCCCATCAGGGTAAGTTGTTCTGGTCCTTCCTATCGCTCGATGCGGGATGTTACAACCAGAGATTGTACAGTTGATAATACTTGACATGTTGTATCAAGTAAAAATGAAATAAAAAATCTAACAATTAATATTAAGTGCATTCAACATTTATAGTGTAAATTCAAAAACATAAATAAAGGGGCACTATATATCTTGATCAACGAGAGTATAATTTTTAATTTTTTATTTCATTTATTTGTGTATTTATATTTTATTATTTTTAAAATTAATTTATATTTTATAAATAAAATATTTATTTTTATTAGTATTTATATTATTTATATTGTTTTATGTTTGAATTTTTAAAAATAAAATAGTATATTTTAATATTTTAAAATCAAATATTAAAATAAATACCCCCACCACCCCCACGTGTCCCCCATCCCCCTCCCTGGCCCATCCCCACGTCCCCCCTCCCTCCCCCTCCTGGCCCGCCCCAACCCCCCCACGTGTCCCCCTTCCCTCTCCCTCCCCTGTGCCTACCCACCCCTTCCTCTTTCCCTGGCATGCCACGCATCCCCCCTTTCCCTCGCGCTAAATTGAAATTTCCCCGCCTTTTCGTCACGCGAAATTGAAATTCCCCCCTCTTTAAATCCCCACCTCTTTTCCCTCCCCGTCCTCTGCACTCCCTCTCTACATCTCTCCCTCCCTCCCTCGCTCTCACGATAAAGCAGTATAGTTGAGCTCTGCTTTTCTTTTACAGTGAGGTATTTTTCTTTTTTTTATCTTTATATTTTATTTATATCATTTTAATTGTTAGGTATATTTGAAATGTTTATAGGATAAAAAATATTTATGTTAGTTATAGATTGTTTCTTTTTAACTGATATGTCAATTTCATTGTAATATCCCGAAATATGGAGATAAATATTAATTATTATTTTTGGTATTTGAAGTCATTAAGAAATATTTGAGAAATTAAGAGAAAATAATAATTAATGTTGTTTGAGGCAATAGAAAATTAAGGGTAATCAATTAAATTTTTGAGAAATAGTTGATCATTATTAATTATCGTATTTGTGGTAATTATTGAATGTTTGCTGGTTAAAAAGGAAATATTAATTTATTTAGGTATTTGGAGATTTTTGAGAAAATATTTATTTATGATATTTTGAAGAAATAGGAAATTAAGGTGATTAATTAAATTAATTGGGAGTATTTATAAAAATAATAAAATAAAATATAGTAAAAATAATAATAATAGTTAGAATAATAATAAATGTGTAAATTATATTAATTTAATTTAAATGAATGAATTAATATATAAATATATATGGATATGTATAGGTGCGCACGGGGCATCAATTTGTAAAATCAGAGGAGAGAGAAAGGGAGGCCAATTATTATATATATATATATGTGTGTGTGTGTGTGTGATATGGTGTGTGTGTGGACGCGTGGCGCGCTGAGGGCCGTCGAAATTGCCTTGGCCTCCAAGCTCCTGGCTGTGTCATTTATAAGGCCAATTCGGCCACTTTTGCTGACAAAACAGAGAAGGAATTAAGAGGAATTAATGGGAGAAGAAGAAGGGCGCGAGCAGCCATGGAAATGGAAGAAAAAGTGAGAAAAATTAAGGGATTTTGGTGATTAATTGATGTTTAAAATTTTCAGATAAGTGGGTAAAATTAATATAAGTGTTATATGTTTAAATTATGGATTTTATACGGTTAAATTATACAGTTTATGCGGTTATAATTAATTAATTTAAGTCATGGTTATGTTAACTGTTAGGAAATATTTTACTTCGCATCGGGAGCGTAAAAAGGGCAAGAATCAGCCAAATAAAGGCAAGCTCCTAACTCTCTCATCGCGTTATTTATTTCCCTTGAAAGTTTTCGAGGTTTCTTGTACTCTAAACCCTCTCTCACCTTGACTTGGTTATGTAAAAACGATAATGAGATGCTATATAAAAAAAATATATATGATTTTAATAAGGATCGTATGTGAGTTGTAGTTATATTATTATTCGGTATCATTTTAGTAATGACCCTCTCACGGATCTTCTATGCTAGCGGGGGCTCCGGGAGGCGGGCCGTTACATTCATTATCTTAGTTATAGATTGTTTCCGTTTAATTGATATGTCAATTTTATTTTAATGTCTTTGTTATTTATATTTATTGCATGTATGTTATTGTTTATTTTATGTTTATATAATTATATATTTTGTATATATTATTATGTATTGTGTATATATTATTGATGATTTATATAAAAAAATTATTAAAAACGTGTAAAAAAATTATTATGTCAATCAGCATTTGTAAATGAAATATTAAGTAATTATAAAAAATAAAATGAATATACAATTTTTTTAAACATGTCGTAGGTAGTTATTTATTAAATATACTATAATAATTTTAAATAAAAAGCTTAATATTTATATTTTAACTAGTTTTTATTTATATTTTAATATTAAAAATACAAATATAATATTATAAATATTGTTAGTCAGTTAGGTATTTATTAAATAAAAAATTTTAAATTAAAAATAAAAATATAATGTTATAAATTTGTTTAAAAATACAATCAAAGATAAAAATACAACCCACGTGTCCCCCTCCCTGGCCCGCCCCCGCCCCCGCCCCCACCCCCACATGTCCCCCTCCCTCCCCTCGCCCCTGCACCCAACCCATCTCCCCTTTTGCTGCCATCCCCCCACCTCCCCCCATCCCCACATGTCCCCCTGCCAACCTCCCCTCCCCTCCCCCTACACCCAACCCATCTCCCATTTCCCTGCCATGCCACGCCACCCCACCCTCTTACCCTTAAATTATTTTAATTTCTTGCCCACGCCCCCTCCCATTTCCCTGGAACGCCACGCATCCCCCTCCACCCTTATTTAAATCCCCACCTCCCTTTCTCTTTCCCCTCCCCCTCCTCTGCATTTTCTTTCTGCTTCTCTCCCTCCCTCTCTCGCTCTCACGATAAATTTATATTTTGCAGTATAGTTGAGCTCTGCTTTTCTTTTACAGTAAGGTATTTTTTTTTCTTTTATCTTTATATTTTATTTATATCATTTTAATTGTTAGGTATATTTTAAATGTTTCTAGGATAACAAATATTTATGTTAGTTATAGATTGTTTCCTTTTAATTCATATGCCAATTTCATTATCTTAGTTATTGATTGTTTCCTTTTTGCTGATATGTCAATTTCATTTTAATATCTTTGTTATTTATATTTATTGCATGTATGTTATTGTTTATTTTATGTTTATATAATTGTATATTTTGTATATATTATTGTGTATTGTGTGTTTATTATTGATGATTTATATAAAAAAATATTAAAAAACATGTAAAAAAATTAATATGTCAATCAATATTTGTAAATAAAAAATTAATTAATTATAAAAAATAAAATAAATATACAATTTTTTTAAAATAGTGTTGTACGTAGTTATTTATTAAATAAATTATAATAATTTTAAATAAAATATTTATATTTATATTTATATTTTAACTACTTTTTATTTATTTTAAAATTAAAAATACAAATATGATGTTATAAATATTGTTGGATAGTTAGGTATTTATTAAATACAAACTTTAAAATTGGAAAAAAAATTATAATGTTATAAAATTTAATAAAAAATTTAAATAATATTTTTTTGTCAAATAAATATTAATTATATATAAAAAATTTAATAAATATATAAATTTTTTTGGGTAAAAACAGTGTTTTAAGTAATTATTTATTGAATATATTATAATGATTTTAAATAAAAACCTTAATATTTGTATTTTAATTAGTTCTTATTTGTATTTTAAAATTAAAGATACAAATAAAATGTTATAAATATTGTTGGTTAGTTAGGTATTTATTAAATATAAATTTTAAATTTGAAAAATACAAATATAATGTTATAAAATTTAATAAAAATTTAAAATATATATTTAAAAAAATTATTAATTATATATATAAAAAATTAATAAATATACAATTTATTTGTAAAAACAGTGTTTTAAATAGTTATTTTTTAAATATATTATAATAATTTTAAAGAAAAAGTTAAATTTTTTTTATTGAAATTTAGTTCTTATTTGTGTTTTAAATTTAAAAATACAAACATAATGTTATAAATATCATTGGTTAGTTAGGTATTTATTAAATTCAAGTTTTAAAATTAGAAATATAAATATAATGTTATAAAATTTAATAAAAAAATTAAAATATACATTTTTTAAAAAAAAATATTAATTACATATAAAAAATTTAATAAATATACAATTTTTTTGGGTAAAAACAGTGTTTTATTTAGTAGTTATTTATTAAATATATTATAATAATTTTAAATAAAATTCTTAACATTTGTATTTTAAAATTAAATTTACAAAATAATGTTATAAATATTGTTGGTTAGTTAGGTATTTATTAAATACAAGCTTTAAAATTAGAAATACAAATATAATGTTATAAAATATAATAAAAAATTTAAAATTACTTTGTAAATGAAATATGAAATATAAAATATTGATTATATAAACGTTTTTTAATAAATATACAAATTTAAAAATGTTAAAATAGTAATTAAGTTAATGTTATTAAAATAATCATATTTAATGTTATAAAAATGTAATGTTTTAGAAATATTTAGATTTAATATAATAAAAATCTAAATTTATTAAAATATTGCTATAACATTAAATATAATTGATGTTATAAAAACAGTTAGATTTAATGTTATAATTAAGGACATTAGTTTTTTTCAATTTATGTGATACTGCACTTTTATTATTTTTTATTTTCAATGTAATTATTGAAATAGATGTCAGGACATTCATCTCCCAGAGCAAGCAGAGGTAGTAGGGGTAGTAAGGGTAGGGGTAGCCGTCGATGTCATAGGGATACACCTTCTCCAGATCCTTCTATTGCTGCCTCGGACTCTTCTCCTTCTGTTTCAACACATGTTGTCCCTTCTACTCCATTTTTTCCCCAATCAATGCACCCACAGGCTTTTGTTCCCATGACTCAGTTTTCACAGCCTTTTGGTGAGATGTCATATCCGGTGGGATATATTCCTATTATACCCACAACCCACCCACCTGAGCCTACACCACAATTTACCCCTTACCCGTACACATTTATGCCGACATCGCATCCACACCCTTCGTCCTCTCCACTACCACAGAATGTTAATCCATCTCAACTTGAACCAACAGATGCAAACCAAGCTGATCATCGAACATAATTATCTTGTAATTAGAACTGTGATCAGTGAGTATATTAATATAATGTCAAGTTGTCTCTGGTAGAAATAAGAAAGGTCGTATCTACGGTCTCAGCTCTCAAGGGAATCAGTCTTACCCATCTCCATCTGGTAGCACCTTTAATAGTTCATGTGATTCCGTGACACAAGATTTTGAACAAATGAAACTACAATTCACCCAGATGAATGAGGAGAATCAGCAAATAAGGCAGACGATGTCCCAAATGAATACTGAGAATGAACAGCTACGGCAACAAATGCAGCATATGCTGACATGGAGGGATCAGATGAATCAAATGATGTCCACAATATTTAGTAATTCAACACCTCCTGAACCATCGAGAAACTCACCGAGTGGAAATCCG